>NC_036657.1:3276101-3359430 GCF_002806865.2 Cucurbita pepo subsp. pepo | reverse complement strand
ATATATATATATATATATATATATATATATATATATATATATATATATATATATATCCATTTATGAGGATGTGAGAAAATACACTAAGATGAAAAGCTTATACCAAAGAGATGGCCATCCATTTTCCATTCTCATCCTTGCATGATCCAGACCGCTCATAAGAGTGTAGAACTCATTGTGATAATTTGGGTGTTTTGTACAGAGAACACGCGTCGATGGTTAATTCATCCATTACTGTGCACAGTGGGAGATTGAGAGCGAGCGAGCAGGAATCGCGGAAGGAACACGGTAGGTTCTCTCAATTTCAGAAGCATTTCCTTTGCGGTAACGATTAATCCTTAATTTGTTAACTGCGTGGACATTAGAACTTGCCATCTTCGTTAGCAATCAGGATGTTCGTCAATTTGTAACTTTGATCTTAAACCATGCAGGTGTTTCTTTCCTGATTTGAGAACTGATTGGACGGCTTTGTGGATCAGTTGCCTGGTAAAGGCTTCCTTATATTTCTTTTATCCGAAAGGGGTAATTTAGCTTTTCTAATTTGGATTCTATTGTCATATATTTACATTTTCTTCGACAAGCATCGATGTTTTTAGAAGATAGTAGACACGTTTAATGAATTCAAAGCCCTTTTTGAAATCTTTATGATGATTTGTTGCATCAGAAAGAAACGCATGTTAGTTGAAAGCGTTGATCCTTAGATCACTGTCATTTTGTCCTTGCTCTGGCGAAGTCAAGAGAATTCAAGACATACAATTTGCTCACTGTATTTTCTTTCAAATCTGAATCCTCCTTCAGAGTTACTCCAAGACTTTTAAAGGGCTGGTCCTCCGAGGGGCTGGCTTTCACTGCTCAATCACGGCTTTAAGGCAAGAGTCTTGTGTCAAAATTAGAAGGAACAAAGAATACATGCAAGCTTTCCCTAAGTTCTTGATTGCATCCCCTTCATTTCACGGTGGGCGTGGTGCCCTGCCTTCAGCTGGTGGGCACCCAGCAGATCTTACCTTCCTTGCTGGTGGTGGTTACTAAGGCAAGCCTTCGACCCAGCGGCATTCCTTGTCACGGGATTGTCCCGAGAAGTTAATATACTGCATACGGTTTGGTAGTTTGAAATCACCATTAAACATCACTCTAAGAATGGTTCAAGCGAAGCAGATCGAGGATGAGAATTTGTGCTCAAAATATACGGAAAATGAGCTTTTAAAAACTCAGAAGTCATGCATGAACGGTCAGTGTTTTTTAATTATACTATCTTTTCTGGTAGTTATTCTTATCAGCTTAGCTGTGTGGTTAGAATAATTCGTATCCTCCCTCTTGTGAAAACTATTATTGTTCACTTTCATTTCACGTTGGTAGTTACAGAAAAGTTCTCCTTTTTGCTGAAATTAAGAACGAGGGTAATTTTTAAAACTCGTTGGGTAGGGAATCTTGATGTGTGGAAGCCCACCATATTCTCCACCTCCCTATCTCCCTTTTCCCATCTTATAAAATTATCTCTTTCCAGATCCCCCAAACGGTTGCAGAAACTTAAGTTTGGATGCGCAACCTTAGCTTTACAACTTGAGCTTTACAACTTGAGCTTTACAACTTGATCTCAATCAACGTAGTTAAAAAAAAAAAAAAAAAAAATCCCCAGTAGTTACAGAGACACTCCATCTGTTGTTAGAGGATATGGGCTGTCTTTTACGATTATTTGTAATGGTGTTCTGATTAGGTGGTGGTTGTATTTTTTAGATTAATTTGTAGTAATTACTCAGAGAACTGCATGGCTGAATGTACATCACCTGTTCTGATGTTATATCAATTGTAGACACTACCTATGGCGAGTTCTCGTCATTAGAGTTTCAGGGATGATCTCTTGCTAAGTGTTAGTTCTCTAACTTGACTGTCTGTTTAGTGTAGTTAACTGTCATCCTTGACTGATAACCAAGATTTCTACCTTCAACTTTGTTGACATTATTTTTTACGATTTGTTTATGAGCATAATCTTATGCTCATGTGAAGCCTATTGATAATAAAAAATAACTTTCAGGTATTAGATTACCTCTTTATCAATTTGGTAGAAATTCTCCTTTAGATGACATTTCCCTCCAAGCACCTTCAGACGTTCCTCTGGAAGAACAAACCATACTGGAGTCTATACTTCTTGCCAAGGTATGCTACTATGCTTTAAATATACTTTTTATTTCTTGGTGTTCTGGACGTCTGTGTAACAGCGGTCCTTCCACATTGCAGTGGGAAGAGAAATTGTCTGAAGGCCATTTTAGATATGATGTAACTCTATCTGAAATTAAGGTAGTGTATACTGCATTTTCTATTATTGAAACCTCATTTAACTCATTGTTGGAATCAACCTGCTGTCTTCTAGCCCTCCAAAATATGGAGAAGAGGAAAGGCTGCTGAGACCTGTGGGTTTCAATATTTTTTTGCAGGCAATCGTGGGCCAGAAAAAGTTCCTTGCTCAGCTGAATGAGAGCTGGACCAACCCTTCTCTGTCACAATATGAAGAGATAAGGAAATGCGATCACGGAAGTCTATTTCAAACTAATTGGTTGAAGTGCCAAGAGGAATTACTCTTTTGCATTTCACGTGGTGAAAATAATGAATCCAAGCTTATTTCTGCTTCTCTAGTGCCCACTAGTTCCATCCTGGTTATGATCAACGTATGACTCAAAATTGGACTTTCATTGGCCTTTTTTTTTAGGAAAAAAAAAAAAAAAAAAGCTATCCCTGGATTATTGTTTGTTAAATCTGAAGTTTTTATGCTTGCAGCATTGACTTTGTGATGATGGTAAACCATATTAATAACCCCCTTTTTTCTTTTTACTCATTCCCCTTTCTCTAAAAAAGTATTGAATGAAGTGAAGTTCATCAATTGTAGAAAGCAATTAATGAGCCGGCATCCCTTTCTGGTGCAATATTACTGTCATTGCCTTTATAAATTATCCCTTGATCATCTGCAAACTGCAGGGTGCTTGATATTATTTTAACGTTTACCTGACCAGTTGTTTTCTTGTGCTGATATGGTTTCTTCAAGATATGCATAAGTTTGATTCTCTCTCTCATTTTCCCAGGCAACTCCTGTGGAGTATGGTCATGTTATCTTGTTGCCCTGTGCTGTCGACGGTCCACTTCAATTCCTGGATGACAGGTCTTTGGAATTGGAAATGCTTTTGAGGCTTGCTGTTGAAATTAATAATTTTGCCCTCTGCTTATTCTATGAATGTTCTACTCCCAGGACTGCTTGTCCATTTTTTCAGGTGAGAAGCCGCAGATTTATGGCTGTTGCGATTATGTTTGATTTTGATTTTTTATTTTTTTTGTAAGAGCTATTATGTTTGATAGGATTGTCTTAATTTTTTTAATAGCCAAAGTGCTCTGAGTCCCATGTCGAAGATTTAGAGACCAAAGATTTAGAAGTCAAAGAATTTACCGTCACTTGCATTTTACAAAAAGTCTAAAAATGGTAGTGCATTAACTACAGGGCAATCGCCATAAATGCCCAAGTGGATAACCAGCACTAAAAACTGTCCTTACAGTTAGCTATTTGGTGTTTTGATGAATGGAAATTCGTGTATGTTGTCACCCCATTGATATGCAATAACTCTACATTATTCCATGCAAATAAGACCGTTATATGGATCTTTTTTTGTCTTTCTTGCTTTCGTTATCCAGCTTGAAATTGTTTCAAATATATAAGTTTTCCCCCAATGTAACAGGCACTGTTCTTTTCCAGCCTTTTACCTGTGGAGGCCATGGCAGTTGATACCTTCTTTAGCGATAGCTTGGGGGAAATTTATGTTTCTACTATCACAGATTACCCTGTTAAGGCCCTCTTATTCGAGAGCAGCTGCAACTTGAAGAAAATGGGGCAGGTTATTGCAGAGATATGTTCTCATTTACAGGAGAAATGCGTCCTGTATAATTTGCTGATTCGTGATTGTGGCAAGAAGATTTTCTTATTTCTTCAGGTAAAATGTTTCCTTGTGCTTCTCATGCTTAGTATAGAATTGTCTTCATTAAACATAAAAATTTGTTAGACGTTGTTGCAAGAAAACATAGTTTTCTTAAGGTTTACGGTAGAGCTATGCAGTACAGAACTATAGTAATAGTCATTAGTATCTATCTTGGCCCTTAAATGATAATGGTGCCAAAAATAGGTTCACATTCCTTTTGTGGAGATTGTGAGCAATGATCTCAGCAGCTAGTGGTTCTGTTCATTATTGGAAAATAAGCGATGAAAAAATGGAGTCAGTAGGCTTTAAATGTATATACTCAATCTGAAAATGGTATGTATTTTGTCTTGGAAAACATTCTAATAACTATTTCCATTATCTTATTCTGGACTCCTTATACAAATAATAATGATCTTTTGTTATTTGTTTTTATAAGAAACCGAGCTTTCATTGAGAAATATGAAAGAACTTTTCTATGTTCAACATTTTGCTTTTCAATCTGGTACATATTTACCCAAGATACATAAATTTGTAGTGTCTGCAAAAGGCTCGAGTATGAAGACTTGGCATTAATGGAAGCAAAATAAAGAATTTGCTGATTGGATCTTATTTTTTTCATTTTCCCTCTATAATCATAATTCTTCATTATGATTTATATAAATTTTTGTATCTTTCTTTACCAAAATATTCAAATCGTGCTGTACCTTGGACCTGAAAGCAATATTTTTCATGTTAAATTTGGCTCCAAAGTCTATATGGTGGAAAATAGAGAGCCTCTCCATTGCCTTTAACCAGTCAGGGTATCTCTTAGTTTCATCTGAACATATTGGATAAAAATACAGCATAAGTTCCATTTTGTTTAATCAACTTGGTCCTATGATTTCTGTTTTATTCTTATGTAAATTTGCACTCTTTTTAGTACATGATACCAGGATTTCTGTGCATAGTATACTTCTATGTCTTTTGTTTATATAAATCCTTCTACAAGCTTCATTTGCCCCGGATCTAACCAATATTATGCTATCGATTGATTGATGGATGCAGTCGCAAGGGTCGGACAGATCTTCCATTCTTTCACCTTGGGAATGTTGGGGTTACTTCTTGTTCAAATCAAGGTCTGAATTTGATCAGGCAACTGAAGATGCCCTGCTCGATCGGATCGCTGCTGCTGCTTCCCTCGACGATGCAGAATTTCAGGGCGTGAAGCAATTCTGCTGTGACGTTGCAGGTAAAGTTTCTTTCTGATTCTCTGCTATTTCATAAGCCGTTGTGGAATGCTTCTGATTCTATGTAAATTTGTGTGTATGAACTCAGCTAAATTTTCCTTTTTGTCTAATGAACTTATGAGAGATACACATGCAGAATTCTGTGTACTGCATAGTTCTATAAGTTACTTGGATGTAATATTAATGACATTTATATATTTGTGTATCGATGAATAAACATGTTATGATGTACAGTTTTCTATGTTTATATAATACTCATATTAAATCTTGAGGATTCTTTCAGTAATTATGTTTATTTATGAAGAATGAGCGAAATGCTAGTCTCATTTCATGTTCTTTTAGGAGTGATTTCGTAGTTGTAAATTCCAGTTCGTTCTTTTTAGATCTTGTTTGATAACATTTAATTTTTCGAAAAAATGAGTTCTATCAAAATATAGATATGCATGAAAAATGTTGGTATGTGGAGATGAAAGTACCGTTTGTTCAAGTTTATGCAATGATGTTAACGTTAGGTCGACATCTTATGTTACACATGAAGTTTATGCATGTATTTTTCTTTTCTTTGAGCATCAATGTGGGACTTTTCATCCAACATCTCCACTTAATCGAGGTTCAACTCTTTTTCTTTTGGAGTCTTAGTCATCTTTTACTACGCCTTTGAGGCTCACACTGATACCGTGTTAGAACACGACTCTCCACAATGATATGATATTGTCCACTTTGATGGCTTTGCTCTGGGCTTCCCCAAATTGTCTCCTCTTAATCGAGGCTTGACTTCTTTTTTACTAGGCCTTCAAGGTTCACAATACTAAGTTTAGGGCATGGCTCTGATACCATATTAGATAAACTCGACTCTCTACAATGATATGATATTGTCCACTTTGAGCTTCTCTCATGACTTTCCTTTGAGCTTCTCAAAAGGTCTAACGACTTTGCTTTGTGCTTCCCAAAAGGCCTCATAACAATAGAGATATTATTCATTGATTATCAACCATGATCATTCTCTAAATTAGCAACTTTTAATCAACCATGATCATTCTATTTTAATTTGTTAAAAAATTAATTTCCAATTAATTATGCAAAAATATATAAAAAGATTTGAAAATTAATAATAAAAAAAAAATAACAAAATATAAAATGATAACCATGTGCCTAAAATTAAAATTTCCAATCACTTACTTTATTATTGGATTACTATTTTATTTTTATCAGCCCAAACTCACAAAATAAATTATACCAAAATTAAAAAAAAAAAAAAAAATGAAGCCCAATATAATTTTGCGTTTTTTATTTTTATTTTTTTTTATTTGACTTAAAATTATGATTTTTTATTTTTTAAAAATTGGCATTGGGTTAGATGACCTTCTCTAGCCTCACCGCCTCCGGTGGCTGTTTCTTCTCTGTTCCCTTCGTCTCTCGCCGAGAACCAAAGCTTTAAGCTCTTCGCCTCCACCATTCTCCCGGATTATATCCGACATCAATCTCGATTTCCATGACTATTTCAGGAATCCTGTTTGGTTTTCCGGTAGTCGGAGAACAGTGAGTTGCGTTCGCCGACGGCTATTGAGTGGGAAGGATGGCTACATAGGGCGAGTTTCATTCGTCCGGTGAAGTGTGCAACGAGATATACACATCAAGTTGCGAGGTCTTCGGTTTTCTGATAAGACATTTCGCGAGGCTCTGATCTCTTGTTTAAACTTTTCATTCTACTTTGAGTTTGTTTGATTGCAATTAGTTGCATGGTTAAGTCCTTTGTAGTGATGAACTGTTTTTCTTTTGTAAATTTGGATTGGTTCTTTTTGTCTGCGTAGAGTCTTCATTTTTGTTGTCTTCTATCTCTGCTTGCTTACAGGCCGGTTAAATTCGGGTCTGCAGATAACGCTAAGTCCGTGGTGCTTCTTTTTGTTCTGCAGATAACCCTCTTTGATTTTTTTTAAATCTTTAGAGAGAATGATAAGAGATTCTGGGTTCTCAGATGTTTCTGCTTTATGATTCTTCCCCCTGTTCAATAAAATCTGACGTTCTTATTGTTTTTCGTATAAATGGGTAAGTTGTAATATCTAGTGCAGAGTTAACAAGAAGAGAGGGATACAAGATTATGTTCATTTTTTCTGACATTTGGATTTTGGTAATTTGATTGCGATATTGCAATGCGTTGATAAGTTTATTAGATAATGTATATCTCTGTGCCTGCCGACGGTTTCTTGTTTGATTTGAATTTTTTTTTATGTTGATTTGTTGTGCTGAGAGAGAATTTGTTTATGGTTTTCTATAAATGTGAGTCGTTTAACATGTGTTTCATGTTCCGCTTCTTAAATTATTGACTCATGCAATTTCTTTGTCTCATTTTTAGATGGCCAGATGGGACGAAATTTTTTCTCTTCCAGTACAGAATCCTCCAACCTTGGAATTTTCATCTTCTGATCTTGTGTGGTCAAAGGTTGAAGGATGGCGTAACAACATGGATAGAGTTGCTGTAATCCCTTTTGCTAGAGTTGATGATTTTGTTCATGGTGAATCTTCAAATAAAGAATGTCCAACCAGATTTTATGTTGAAACAAGGCGACGTCGAGCATTGGAAGCACCGTTCAAGGCAAAGGTTGATGGTGTGTTGGAATACATTTTGTAAGTCCCATATGTATATTATGTATGGATGTTTTCAGCTAGCTCTTTTTGCTGTTTCTTCAAATTTAAAAAGTTTAGTTATGTTGATGAATATATAGGTATTGGTGTTCGTTTGGTCCTGATGACCATAGGATGGGGGGAGACATACGACCCAGTAGAAATACTTCTATACCGAAGAAGAAAAATGCTGGGCGGCCAAACACTAAGAGGGGTTGCACCTGCCACTTTATTGTCAAACGCTTAATGGCTGAACCGTCTATTGCACTGATCTTATATAATGAAGATAAGCATGTTGATAAGACGGGGTTGCCATGTCATGGTCCTCAAGACAAGAAGGCTGAGGGTACTCGTGCTATGTTTGCACCATACATCTCTGAAGATCTTCGCCTACGTGTATTGTCGCTTCTATATGTTGGTGTTTCTGTGGAGACCATTATGCAGAGACATAATGAATTGGTGGAGAAACAGGGTGGTCCATCCAACCGTGATGACCTTTTAACCCATAGGTACGTAAGAAGACAGGAGAGAAGCATTAGGCGTTCCACTCATGAACTTGATGAAGATGATGCAGTAAGCATCAACATGTGGGTTGAAGGCCATCGAAGCAATGTTTTCTTTTATGAAGATTTTACTGATACGGACAACTTTACTTTGGGAATTCAAACGGAGTGGCAATTGCAACAAATGATACGATTTGGCAATCGTGGCCTACTTGCATCAGATTCCAGGTTTGGAACAAACAAGTTGAAGGTATATCAGTCAATTCTTGTATCCTAGTTCTTTCAAACTTGTTAAATTATAAGATCCAATTTCAATGTCAGATGAGGCTAATTATGCATGTCCTGCATTTTTGTCTAGTTTCCAGTTCACAGTCTGGTAGTATTCAATTTAGACTACAACGCAATTCCAGTAGCCTGGATTATATCACCGAGATTTGCTAGTGGGGATACCCATAGGTGGATGAGGGCTCTTCATAGTAGAGTTCAAACCAAAGATCCGTCATGGAAGTTGGCTGGCTTTGTTGTGGATGATCCTCTTGCTGATGTACCAACAATAAGGTTGCTCTATTTCTTTCTTCTGTTCAGAAATTAAAGATATTTTTGTAAACAGAACTTGACTAATCTGAAAAGTTCGTCCCAAATCTTTAAATCACTGGGCGCATAGAATCAAAAGATAACCTGCTTAATAGTTCAAGAATGATTATAAATTTTTAGGCTAAATTTTTTCTTCCTTTTGTCTTGTTGTCTTAGTTAGAGATGCTTATAGATTCATACTGTCTTTTTACAGTTTTGTTGTTTATGACTTATGAGAATGTGGTGACTTCTCTTTCTGAACTGTTTGATGGATATAAAACAATGCACACCATTGATAAATCCACTTGAAGAGCTGCAATCGATCTTTCTCGTGATTCTCAATAGGAGTGGCTTCTAAATATTTTTTATGTTCAAATTCCTGCACCTCGAAAGTGTTTTTAGGTTCAATTGATTAATTCGATCAAATTGTTTTTATTGGTGAGTGTGAAAGCTTTAATTAATGCAAATCAAGCTATTATACATAATTGAAAGTTTCACTACTTTTCAGTATGAAGCATTTAAGATTGCTTCTATTTCCATTCAAGTATGTCACCGTCAGGTGTTTGAGAGTATTCCCTTGATTTTGTTCAGGGAGATATTTCAGTGTTCTGTTTTATTAAGCTTTTGGCGTGTCCGCCATGCATGGCATAAAAACATATTGAAGAAATGTGCAGAAATTGAGAAGCAAGCTGAGATATTAAGACAACTTGGGCAAGCAGTGGACAGAGTTTGCCAAGGTGATGAAAAGGTGGATTCATTTGAACAGCTGATTAAACATCAAATTGATGATCCAGATTTTATTGACTACTTTAAGGCAACCTGGTGTCCGAGACTAGGTCTATATNGAACCCTAATAATCAGTCTACCATCTGTAAGACTGTACGGGACTGCTGTTTTCACGAGACTTTCGAAGCCAAAACGCACAGTTTTGAGTTTTTTTAATTATCATTATTGTTTTAGTTAAAACACCATTTTATCCCGAGGTTGAATATTAGTGATCATTTTCTCATTAGATATCTGTGTAATTTTGTCATCCAAGATCTTTTTGACGACCACAAATTGATTATTAATTTGAGCATTTTCACAGTTCCCTTGTATTTTAATTTAGTCATAGTGCACTGTTCATGAGCACTATTTCAAGCACATGGATTTTGATCTTTTCGTTCTTTTCTATTTGAAGAAAGTATTGATTATCAATCTAGAGACAAATGTACTGCAGGAGTTTGTTTGAAAATTGTGAATTTTAGACCATGGTGGCTAGGAGCACATTGGAATTCTCATCGTCTGAATTTTCTTTTTGGTCTTAGGGATGTGGACTACTGCACTGAAAAACCTCCCACTGACCAGCCTCGAAACATGTGCTGCAATGGAGCTTTACCACAACCAGTTGAAGGTTAGATTGCTGAATGAGAAAGATATTGCTGTTTATCAGCGTACAGACTGGTTGGTCGACAAGCTGAGTACAAAGGTACATTCTTACTTTTGGCTTGATGAGTACTCAGAGAAGAATAGTTTTTCTCGGTATTGGAAAGATGAGTGGATGTGTGGTTTGACATACTGGCGCAGAGCATTGAGAATTCCAGACTCTGATGTTATTCTTGAAGGCAGTACTGCAAAAGTTACCGACCAAATTACTCGAGACAGGAAACTTGTTGTCTGGAATCCGGGTTCGCAGTTTGGTCTTTGTGATTGTCGATGGGCAGAAATGGGTAATCTATGTGAGCATATGTGCAAAGTTATTAACATATGCCGTAAAAAAGGGACTACAAGACCATCAGTGAGCTTATTGCAGTACCAGAAGGCCTTGATTGACATTCTGCGTAGTCCACCTCATGATTCTTTAATACGTGATCATGCTGTATCCTTTGCAATGTCTGTCCAGAAGAAGTTGCATGCACTAATCCGTATGGAAAGCAACCTAGAGTCTAGGAGTTCTTTTCGGGACCATATGATAAAAACCCTGGAATGTCGAACTGATAGGGAAATATCTACTGAAGACACACAATTTCTGAGGGATAATGTACTTTGGGACAAGTCTGAGTCGAATCAGCATGAGATTGACTCTGCCTCTGGTCAGGAAGCTTCTAATAATATTACTGATAATGCTAGTTGTGAGCTCGTTGATTTAACTGTGACTGGAAACCGTGTGGATGGTAAAACTCCTGGGGAAGAATTCCCTTGTACATTGGATACTCACCAGCTTCCTAAAGTACACTGACTTGTCCCTCAGTTGAAAGACTAATGCACCCCTCGAGATATGAATGAGGCCCTGGAGAGGTTGTAGGTAGCATCGATCTACATATCACCACCTCCTCTAAATTCTGTTGAAGAGGTTGTAGGTAGCAATTCCTTCCGACAAAGTAAAAATATAGTACCAACTGATATGGAGTACGAAAGTCTACCTTCCAGTTACAGTACTGTCGGTAATTTAAATAAATTTGTAGACAATCAGCCTCATCAAGAACAGATAGAAGTAGATCCACATGCCAGATATGATGTTTTTCTACTTTAAACGCAGAATATGAAAGCACGAGATGCTTTCTGCGTGTCTGGGTAGTGTCTGATCATTGCTGCCTGGGATACTCAACTTGCTGGATGTTCCTACATGAATATGAATTTTTGTATACTGACTTTACAAATAAAGTACCATTGTACAGTGAGCCACTTGCAAATGAAATTAGATCTCATGTGGTTGAGTTTAGGAGAGATGTGGAGAAGCAAATTTGATTCCTGTCGTGTGAACGTATGGTTGGTTTCTGCTAAAAGATTCAAGTTAACCTTGTCTTTAGGCAGACTGAGATATCCATCAGTGAAGGTTGATGCCATTTCATTGAGACAGATGAAGCTTTCTCACTGTTCTTGAGTTACATTTGTAAATGGTTGATTGAATAGAAAGCAGGCAGAATTTCAACGCGAAGGCTCTGCTTGTTCAATTCTACCTGATCAAACTGATGTTACAACCAGATTTGTTGATTTGCCGGAAGCCCCGGAGCCTTTAGTAGTTTGTTATCAACCAAGTCTTGTATGGTAGATGTTATATCCCACATCGGTTAAAGAGGATAACGAACCATTCTAAGGGTGTGGAAACCTCTCTCTAGTAGACACGTTTTAAAACCGTGAAGCTGACAATGATAGGTAACGGGCTGAAATGGACAATATCTACTAGCGGTGGATTTGGGTCGTTAAAAATTGTATCAGAGCTAGACGCCGGACGCTGGCTCCCAAGGTAAGTGGATTGTGATATCCCACATCGGTTGGAGAGGGAAAAGAAACATTCCTTATAAGGATATGAAAACCTATCCCTAGTAAACACGTTTTAAAATCGTGAGACTAACGATGATACCCAACGGGTCGAGGCGAACAATACCTATTAGCGATCTATTAGCGATGGATTTGGAAACTAAGGAACCAAAGTTAAACAGCACAGAGCACAGAGGTAATGAAATTTGCAAAAGGCTATTGATTTGTCCAAAACAATGAGTTCACAATCCTTCTGAGATCACTGGCTTATGTGTCTGTTATTTTCTTATTAAATCTTATGGGTTCTGGATTTTTTCTTAAATTAAATGAAGGGCTGACAGTGGACCAGAGGATCAATACACTGGAGATTGGTACTGAATCATGAATTTGTCTGCTGTGTGTCTCTCCTCATCTGGGTAATGTACAGTACAATATGATCCTTAGCCTTCAAATTTTTTGTTTGGTTTCTTGATCCTTTACTAGTGAAATTGATTCTTTGCGTCTCTTGCCTCTCTCTCCTTCCAATTCTTAGCCCTTTTTCTTCAACAGATCACTCATGACCCTTGCAACTTGAAATGTAATCAAATCTCAGAGAGAGATATGTGGATACTCTTATAGGTAGTCTCTCGTCATCTCATAAATTATTATGGCATGCATTCATTAAGGGAAAAAGAAATTTATCCCTTTCAAGTAATATAATTCTTACTCGATATTACCCTATTGATTCATTTTTAAGGCCGGAGCTCAAAGAACAAATAGGCGTCGAGGGGGTCATTGTCGTTCCCGTATCACCCATCCTTGCCTTCCCCTTCACATGGCTTAGTGAAGGCTTAGTGAAGTTTGATGAGATCAGATCTCTCAAAATTAGGGTACCATCGGAAGTCCTTCTTCGTCTCATAAATTAGGGTACCATTCACTTGAAGGAAAAAGAAATTTGCCCTTTATCAAATAGTATCGGTTTTTACGGGAGCCTAATTCTTTACTCTTTACGGTATGTCGAAATGTATCACAGTTCTATCTATTCATCTTTTTGTTTATAAAAAAAAAAAAAAATAATAATAATAATAATAAAGAGTTTTGTGGCAGGAAGAATAGGCTAGTAGCCCTCTTCTATTGTTATTCTCGGATCACCCATCCCTTCCTCCTTTTCGCACGACTAGGTGAAATTTGATGAGCTCAGATCTCTCGAATGGGAAGCCCTTCTTCTCTTCATTTGTATAGGTGATAGCAACAAACTACAAGTTGGAGAGACCTCTTGCTCGAAGAAAGAAGCTAGTTTTGATGCTAGGGAAAGAAGCTAGCTTTGATGCTAGGGACGGAACTATATGATAGGAGAGTGTATACTCTTGAACTCTAGGAGCGAGACCCTAAAAAGAGTAACTTAAACAAGTGTTATAATTTTGATCTTAAACTTGAATGGACTCCCTATCTTTAAGTGGAACCAATAAATTTATCGAAACTTAAGAGAATAGCGATAAAGCTACATTAAACCGAACATTTCGGTAGGGACCGAGAAGATCAATTTTCAAACTCGAAAAAATTAGGTATTTGNAAAAAAAAAAAAAAAAAAAAAAAAAAAGGGAGATACCAATAGCAGCTATTCATAAATAGCTGTAATAATGATTGAAGGGAAAATAGTGTTTTGGATTTGGTTTCTTTCAAAAGCTAAAGACCAACAAGGTTGCCTTCATTCTAAAGAAAAGGGAATTCGATCTGTCGGCAAATAGAGGAACGCGTTACTTTTACATCTCTTCTCTTATCGACTTGTCGACTATTGTGGTCAGCTCAATGTCCTTGTTCAACCTTTTTTTCAGTTCAGAAAAAGTGAGTAATTATTTAGGATTATTGTTTATGTTTTAAAAAATTAATGTTGAAAATAATATTTCCATAATTATTTTTGTAATAAAATAATCTATTTGGATTTTGAAAATATTTTAAAAAGTGGATGATAAAAGAAAGAAGGAAAGAAACACGTGGATGGAAGTAGTATTTATTCGTTTAATTTTTTAAAATAAATTTGAAAAAAAAAAGCCTTTTTAAAACTCAGACTACGATTTTAAATATATCTTTAAAAAATATATTAAAAAATTAAAAAAAAAAATAAATTTACACCCATTATGGGCAAACCAATTAAAATCTCAAACCAATAGTTATATCAATACTTTCATAAATTAACCAATAAATATAAAACTTTTTTAAAAAATTAATAATTAAGGTAAATTAGAGAGAAAAAAAAAAGCTACAATAATAGTTTTTTTTTTTTTTTTAATTTATTAAATTTGGGCCACCATAATTTTTCTTACTATTGTTGTGGAGTTATGGAATATATATATATATATATATAAAGATTTTTAGTTGATTTTAGAGAGATTTAAGTGAAAATAGTTATAAATCATTAAAAAAAATAATAATAATTCACGTGTGAAAATTTATGATTCAAATAAATATGATTATGAGTTTGAACTTTTAATTGATACATTCTTCACCCGATTAGATAATGAATCGTTTTTTCGTTTCTTTTATCTACTTTATAAAGATATATTCAAAATAAAAGCATTTTTAAAAGCTAAAATAAATAGTTTAATATTATTTGAATTTCATTAAGAATTTACATATAATTTATAGTAAAAAAAAACTGTGAGAAAATAATATATTGAAACTAAAATCTTTATCAAAATATTGTGTAAACATGCCTAATTAATATATATATATATAACTCTAAAGATATTTTATTTATTTTTAAAAAATAGATAAAAAATAATAATATCTACTTTCTCTCTTTCTACATTATTCTTTCAATTGTCAACCATTTAATGATGGTTGAAGTTCTTGCTTAGCCAACAAGTATGCAAATATTTTCCTATTTATGTACCTTAACTACATCTCATCGTCGCTATATTACTTACATCCCGTCAATTCGTTCAAACTATAATAGCGACAATGATCGAGAATATTTTTTTTTTCAAAATATTCAAATTAAAATAGATATTTTCAAAATATGTCGATTATTGAAACAGATAATTAATTAACATTTATTTTATTTTTTATTTTAAAGTTTATAATTAAATTTTATAATTGCACCATAAAGTAGAACTAACATTATTTTCTTTAATTTATTTTTTTCACAAAAATAAATTGAGGGCCCAAATTAAAAGAAGAAAAAGGATGTATGGTACCAAATCTATTATTGAATTACAATTACCTATGAGCAAAGGACATAGCATTCAATTATTAATTTCTTACTAAGATATTTGTCAAAAATGACTACAACGAGCATCATTCACCGATAATTGACTCGATAAATTGAGTTGTTCGGCATTCCGACCCACTAAGGAAACCGTGATTTCTTGGTCAGATCAACTAAAGCTAAAATTCCATTAAAAAAGCATTTCCACGATGTACCGGTCCTTGTATTCAAAAGGTTTAGATTTCTATAATTATTTTATTTATAATTATAAGTTTATTTTAATATTAACTTAAAGGTTAGAGGAGCAAATTCTCGGTCTTAAATATTATTGATCTCAAAATTAAAATAAAAAAACGAGGACGTTTGAAAATGTAAGTAAAATCTTTTAAATTTTTGGGACGAAAAAAAAAACGGACATTTTTGGACCTTGAAATTTGAATTTGATATCTAATATTAAAAAATGGGTTTTTGAAGCCGTCTCCTTCGAATATTAAAAAAAAAGAAAATCCTGCCGAAATATAAATACATATCAATTATGACATCATCATTTTAAAAGTTAATTGAGACGACCTAAAAACCATTTAAAAATTAATTAAAAATCAAATTCATTTTAAAACTTGCGAAAATAAAAAAAAAATTAAAATTAAAATTCGAAGGACTAAAATATTAATTCATTAAAAGTAGAAGGACTAAATAGAAAATTCTACAAGAAAATAAAAAAAAAAAATTTAAAAAAAAGAGAGAAATTATGGTGGGGCCAAAATAGAAGGGTAATTACGGGTTTCCGTAATTATTGATTTTAATTTTAAATTTTATTTAATTACAAAAAATAGTTCAGCCCTAATCACGGAGCTACAGTCGTCTTCACGAGCCTCTTTTTTACGGCCCAATTCCAGACAACGAATCCAGCGGCGGCTTTCCTCCTTTATTTATTTATTTATTTATTATTATTTATAAAAATATTAATTACTTTTCATTTTTCTCTCTATAATATAATTAACTTGTGTAACAGTTAGATAAACACAGACTCTCTGGTATGATATTATCTATCCTTAAATTAACTGTATTATTTGATTATAAATCCATAACCATTCCTTAAATTAACCGAGGCTCACAAGACTTCGTTTGACATTTGAGAATTTGCTAATCTATTGACACGACTAAGTTCAGGACATGACTCTGATACCATGTTAGACGAACACGATTCTCTAAAATAGTATGATACTGTCCACTTTAAGTATAAGCTCTCATGGCTTTATTTTGAGCTTTCCTAGAAGGCCTTTACGATTAACCGTTGACCATTCTCTAAATTAACCTGTGGCACACTTTCATCCAACTGACTGTAACCACGGTAGCCACTTTATTTTTTTCTTATGTGAAAATTGATAACATGACTTTTCTTTTTAGTTAGAAATTATTTTTATTATTAACTATAATTTCTTTTTAATTATAAACTAAGAGCATGGATTAATTTTAAGATTTAAAAAATAATTTAATTAAAATAGGATAGGTTAAGTTTTAACCGTGGTTTAGTTATTTTTACCGCGGTCGTCTTTCTGCAGAAGCCGTTTCTCGGCCACAATTTCCGCTATCTCCAACACAACTCGACAAAGGGAAAAGCTATTCCTTCAATCCGACGTCGTTTCGCTTTGCTCTTCCGTATAAAAGCAGCGGCGCCATTGCTCCGCTTTCCTCACTCTCTCGGATAAAATCAATCGCAGCAACACCACCACATACCATAAAATGGTGATTTCCTCGCGGATTGCTGCAGTCGCCGCTATCTATTGCTCGCTTGCCGTCATTTTTCTTGCCGGAGGCTCAAATGCTAGGGACCTGCGTCCATCGGAGCACGGCTTGGAGTACCAAAACCCTGGCGCTATTGAAAACTCCTCGCCGGATATGCAATCTTTCTTCAAAGGAAACTCCTGGTCTTCTTCCGATGTCGCGCTTCCGAAGGCGATGAACACTAGCCTGCCGTCGCAGTGGTGGAATCGTAGCCACCGTGACCGCTCTGGAGCCGCTGGCGATGGAGGCGGCGGAGACCACATTCGCGGCGCATTGCTTGTGGCGAGTCTGGTATGTGGAGTTATAGGCGTTTCTTTGCTGATTGCTTCTGCTTTTATTTACGTCTTCAAGTTCAGGAAACAGAATAGATCGTCGTCCTCGCTCTCTGTCTCTGAAACTACTAACATTATTGCTAACAAGTGATTTGAAGACGAATTTGCATGTACATAGCTCTGAGATCTGGTCGCTGATCTTATTTTTTGTTCCTTTCATTTTTCCTCTGATATGTTTGAGTTGAGAGTTCCTGTGTTAGTGTAATTTTAGACAGATCTTCGAATTCGATATCAGATTATTGCTAATTTCAAATTCGTATACAATTTATTGTGTTGAACTGTGGATGATTTATGGATTCCATTTATTGAGATATTGAGTATTTAATTAATTTGATTCGAGGAGAAAAAAGACCATTACAGAGCAGTAGATTTTGTAGTCTTCACAAGAAGTAAGACAAAGAAAGCGAGAGAACAGTATCCATCTCTCTCTCTCTTTTCGACATCATATCATATTCTTCTCTCTCTCTTTTCGACATCATATCATATTCTTCAGTCTTAGAAATTTGAGCTTTCATTTCATCTCTCTCTTTTCGCCATCAGATCATATTCTTCAGTCTTTGAAATTTGAGCTTTCATTTGAGGTATGGCAGAGAGAGACAAGGGGCAGGTTGCTCCTCGATTCAAGTGAACTTTTGTTGGCTACGCCTAAAATAATTAGATGTATTTATTAATGACAACGTGAGCTACCATTATTTCCGTTTGAGCTAGTTAATTAATTAAAATTAATATCAATTTATTTCTTATCTAATAAACTAGGTTTTGAAGTTTTAATTTTATATTTAATAGATTTCAAATGGATTTAAAATTTTAATAAAATTTGATTTCATATATAATACTACACTTTTATTTTATATTTTTAGTTCTAATGATTATTTTATTTATTTGTTTGTATCAATATTTAACAACTAAATTTTAATAAGGTATTATTTAGAAGTTATAAAATTTAAATTACACGTACTTAGTTGACATGAACATTAGATTGAAGATTCCAATTTCCATAATTGTCTCCATCTCCATAATTGCTGCAATTTGGTCCTTGAATTTATAATTTAACAAAAATATATATATTAGCAGCAATTTTTTTTCTTTTTTTTTTTTTTTTTTTAATTTCGCTTTCGTTGTTTTAATTATGAGTCAAANTTTTTTTTTTTTTTTTTTTTTTTTTTTTTAAATTTCGCTTTCGTTGTTTTAATTATGAGTCAAACATTAAATATAGCATGAAATTGATCTTAAAAAATAACTTATTTTAATAATAATAAAACAAATCTTTATTTAAATCCTCAATCTTCATGCCATTATAATTATGATCAACGTCTCGATTTTTACCAATTTTTTTGTTTAGGGTTTACCATCTTTAATTGAGCGATTGAAAAATTAAAAAGAAGCTATAAATAACATCGAGTATTGTATAGAGTTTTTTCATTTGTAATATTTCATATCATAAATGAAACATTTAATTCCTATAAAAGAAAAGTTTAAAAGAGTAAGCTAGAGTCCGACTGAAACTAACTCGAAATATTTTCAATACAAAATGTTCGAACATGACGCAAATCAATACGTTTATCAAACAAAACCATACGAAAGCTTCCTAGTTTGATCATACATGCAAACAAGGTTCAAATTTTACAACATTTCATTATCAATAACCCCTTTTTTTAGTAGCAACGTAGAAACTTAGGCCATACTATTACATAAGCAATAACAAAATGAAAACCACATTTTATGTGACTACTGATCAAGAGGCATCCACTCGAGTTCTAAGTACACTTCACCTGATTCTACATTTTGGAGCTTGAGTGACATCTCTTGTTTCACCATCCCGTCGACGATGACGACAGCACTGTCGTCGATCAGGGCATTGTCGTCTGACTTCAACCATTTTCCTATCTGCATATTCTCAAACATTTTAGCATCTCCAAATGCCATTGCTGATGTTATCATCGGCTGGAGGTCGATTTCTGCTTCGCCCATTAAGTCGTTTGCTGAAATTATGTCGTGATCGAACACTTGCTGTAATGCACCATTAAGTGAAGGAATAAAAATGAGTATACACTTATTTCTTCACAAAATAAGGCTCAAATTCATTGCACATATTCAGTTGGTTGAATCAAATGCATAACACTTCTAAAATGCTACATAAAAGCGAGCTCTAAAATTGGATCCTCTATTAGATTGTGCAACTACTAGTAACAATCTGCAAAAACTTACCAACTTCAAGGGTCCGTATTCCTGAGGAACCGACAACATGAGTTCCTCGTTCCAAACTGGATTCAAGTTGCTCTTTATCACTGTTGTTTTAGCAGTCTATCAGCAGCAAAACCAATTGTCATTATCATTTTCAATATCAACAAGTTTACTATTTTCATTACTTCTTTTACTTTGCCAAAATCCAATCCACCTTCTATCCTTGAGCATTTTAACAGGTTCGGTGTACGCCGACTCGGAATGCTTACTATTTTCACAGCTTCCTTTACTTTGCAACAATCCAATTAAGAAAATGTACAAGCATGCACCTTCGAAAATATGAGAGTTACTACTAACCTGTTGCCCAAGAGTCAAGGTAATGAAAGGATCACTGGACTTCATATCTCTCACGGCTAAGTTTGTGCCTTTGATCACCTTGACTTTCAGTAATCCCATAAATTCAACCATGCCTTCTTGTGGCTAATCTCAAAAGCAGAAAGAGTTGAGAGTTAATCAGTTTACGATCAATAGACGTTAAGCGTACTAGAAGAGTCCCCAACTAGAAATCATTTCCAGATTTTGAATAATCAATAATGTTTTCAAGCAGAATGTTTTGCAGTGAGCATGGAGTATTTTTACTAACATATTATTCAAAATCGATAACCCTGCTAAGGTTGAAACAGCTTCAAACATTCAATCATGTAGTAATATACAAGACACAATTGAACTTACTGATTTCTTTGAAGAATTTGAGCTTCGAAAGCTATCAACAATCTCTTCAAAATAACTTGGCTCCTCAGGTTCCTTTGAGGAGTTATTGGATACAATTCGCAAGCTCGGTTTTAAAAATTCTTGAAGTTCATACTTAGACCTACGTGAAATATTGATTATTAGATTACTGCTTTAAAGAGATTAAAAACAGAGTTCGTTATCCATCCAAGACCCGAATTTTCTTACTAAACATTTATTGCTACTGATGATAAAGAAAATGGCATCTTAAATAAGCACAAATAGTTTAAGATGAGCAAAATTACATAGAGGTTATAATGTATGGCTGAAATGGCCATAGAAACAACAGACCAGTTACTAGTTATCAATTTTGATTCATAAACACACGAAAGCTTCTCAGTGACCAAAAATGTAAATGTGACAACTACCTTAGGGTGGATGTAAAGCATTCAATTCCAGGCTAAATAAGTGCTAGTCAGGGTCTTACCGAATGAACTTTGAACGATCCTCATGGCTGGCACTTGGTCCAGGCTTCGTATATCCAACAGGGATAAAGGCCTCATATATTGCATTAGCAGAACCATTTCCTCCAACCTCTATCATTGCATCAATCTCATCATCAGACCATTCATCCAATGTTATTGACAAAACCTAAACCAAAACCAATAATGTCCTCAGAACTATAACTTTTCTATAGCCATCACAACGCATAAACAAAAGGATACGGAGTTCAAAACATAAAACGGTAGACATTATAAGTTCTAGCAAAGTTTTCTAATATGAGAAGGAAGTAAAACCCTCTAATTTTTCCTTTCTTTTTTAAATATCAAATATCCAAACAAGTACATCATTGACCGACTGATTTGTGAAAAAGCAACCAATTGCAAAAATGATGTGCCATGTTCGGCACCATATATGCTGCAAGAATACATGACACCAGTTTCTTTTCCCTTTCATAAATCAAATTTATTTTTTTAGTACAGCGACGAACTTTTAGCATAATTAGAGAGCACACAAGAATGCCTCAGAGCCAACTAAATTAGTAAAGCACTTCTAGTTATACAACATGGAAAACTCACAAGTAGTTATAATACTTAACCAGTGACATATGCAAAGTAAAAATAGATGCAAACCATAATCTTTGTCATTGGAAAGGTGAGCAATACCTTTGATATGTGTGTTCCAAGGCTTCTGTGCACGCCACTACATTTTAAGCATATAAACACACCAATATTTGCAGAGCTGCAAAGGCAGTGACATACATGATACTTCCTCAGATGTTCATACAAATAGGAAATAAATACATAGAAGCAAATTCATCACAATCTGCACAAATTTGATTATCTTTTAATCACAATCAATAAGATCCTCCTAATCCTTTAAGTATGAAGTTCCAGAAACTTACGCCCATTTAGGATCTGGGGCACCACAATCTGCACAAACTTGATTATCTTTCTGAAGCAATAAATCTTTCAATCTACTTTTAGCTGCACAAGGAAGTTCAAGCCATAAAGTTCCTGAAATATGCATGCACAAATCTGCTTTCTAAACGCACCCACACAGACTTCAGTATGCATACCTGATTCATGCCTCCTGAAATCCGCTGATAGATTACTCATTCTCCCCTTAGATATTAGGGATTGAAGCCTGAAGAAACGGGAATGGAGGGCGCAATTAAGAGAACAGAGACACCAAAAGAAAACAATTCTTTCCGAAAATGGATTTCAGGCCTACGCAATAGAATCATTATAACGTATTCATCTAAAGAAAAAACGAACAAACAAGTTCAGCAAATGCACGAATCATTTCTGTATGCCGCAAAAACGAAACAGGCAAATCAAAGATTCAGCAGTGGAAAAGAAACGAAATCCACAGAAACAGAATGAAGAGAAAAGATTAAAGCGAAGAAATCAGAGTCGAAACGGAACAATTTTGATCACTGGCGGATCACATCTGATGATTCGATCTGATTATGCAAAGAAATTTTAGATAAGAGTGACTGCAAATCGAAGTATCATAACCTGTCGGTATGCAGATTCCGTCTCCAATATCATCATCCGAAAAGATGTGAATCCAAAGCATATTTAATTAGATGAACGTCCTTCGCGGGGGTCCACAGCTCATCCTACGCATATCCCGTATCCCTAAAGCTACCCATTTTTCAATATCAAGATTCAAATTCAATGACATTAAATATCCATTTTTTTTCCCTACAAGATTCAAATTCAATTAAATGCATTAAAATATTTGTTTTCAATGATGTTGAATTAGGATGTTCATATTGCTCGATAAGAACAAAAATTAGGCGTATACATAGGTTGAGTTAGGTCGGAGAAATTTTTTTGGATAAAATCGAAATTTCAGCGTGGTTGAGTTGGTGACTTGAGCAACCTGAATAAAAGTTCACAACTCAACCCTCTGTTTTTAGGTTTGTTGGATGAAAGTCCCATGTCGGAAATGATCATGAGTTTATAATCAAGAAATACTATCTCCATTAGTATGAGGCCTTTTGGGAAGTTCAAAGGGAAGTCACGAGAGCTTATGCTCAAAATGGACAATATCATACCATTGTGGAGAGTCGTGTTCGTCTAACAGGATTGTCGTCGTTTTTTTAAAACCAACAAAAAAAAATATGTCGATTACTAACGTCAAATATTCTTAATTTTCATAATAATATGTTGAGTTGTAACCTTATTTTCAGGTTGGTAGGGTCGATCCAACAAAAAAAATGTCAATCGGAGTTCTCCCCTTTCTAAAAATTAAACCCAATTCAAGTCTTAAAAAAAAAAAAAAAAAAAAAAAATCAAGTTCGGATTGGATAATTCGAGTTGGTCGAATTCTCAGGTCATTTAAACACCTAATATGTATAAACGTCTCATGGGACGTTCATGTCAAGATAAGAATGAAAGTATTATGTGTATCATTTCACTAAACCATGATTTCATGCATGTTGTATGTTAGATGGGCATAAATGACTTCTTTAGCCTGTTACGTATAACATACACCATGATATTATACACACTCCTCCTTTCTTTTGCATTGGTTTTCGATGACGGGAATGTGTGCTAGCTCATAGTTAGACTCAAGGGTATGTATACGAGCCCACCTATTGGATTCATGTGTGCATGCGTGAGCCATTTGTAAGAAGTACTACGCATCTAACCCTAAGCGAAAAAGAAAATGTTATTATATTTTCTGACCGATCCTATGTCTAACATATTTTAGGAAAAAGCAAGAGCTCTATGTACGGGACTAAAAGTTTCTCTTCTATAACTTCGATAGTTAAATAAACACAAATTTCAAAACTCAGAGACCAAAAAATGTATTTTGTTAAGAAAAAAAATCTAATCGCCCTACCCGATAGTTATATGCAGTAACCTGTTGTTGTTGCCTTTTTGCTTACATTCCCATATAACACTACTTTTGAAATCTCTCTGCTTCCGTTTTCTAAAACTTTTTTCTTGAACCGGGGCTAGAGCCTCGAGCATACGTCGCTTGACCGTAGGCGACACAATAACGAATAAGCTTAACTCACTTGTTGCTGAGAAGTGAATGCAACACAATCCCAAGTCCACTGCCATTAAAGTGCGATCTAATCCTTCAATTAACTATTAATTATTATCTAAAATCTCAACGGTTGTGAAATCAAACTCATTTTTATGTATTAATTAATTGTTTTTGCAATGATGGGCTGAGAATATCCAAATTTCAATTGGGCCGGACGGTCCATGATAACCATGGGCCTGTTATTTTGAGAGATGGGTCATCCATTCTGCTATAATTAAAATACTCTTTAAATAAAACAGATTTCAAATTTTGTATTATTTTCATTTCAATTAAATATTTTAATCTCTAAATTATAAATAAATATAATCCTTCAATTATTATTATTTTTAGTTTGGTTAAAAAAGGCTTGTTTTCAATTAAATACTTTTAATCTCTAAATTATAAATAAACCTAATCCTTCAATTTTTTTTCATTTAGTTTGGTTAACCACCGCTTGTTTTACGGGTGTACATTGAACCCAACCATCCTAAAGCTTGAAAAATCCAACAACCTAACTCGAAAATTGGGAGTCGGTTACCAATCAAACCAACTCGAACTTTTGGGTTGGTCTAAAAATTCCTTCGGCCCAACCTAACTCAATCCAAGTATACTCTCGACTTCGATAAAGATCTTTCCACTCATTCATCATACTAAAGGATTGTGAATGCCTCGAAATGTATTATAGGGAGGTATGATGTCAACTTTTCTCCACCCATGTGCCCTATGACTTAAACGAGCTATCTTATGACACATACGTATGTTACAGCGTGAGCGAATGTCACGGGACAAGCGTCTCAGACGTATTCTTTTGAAAGGGTTTTTTAAGGACAATATCAGATGACAAAAGTGTGCTGGTATTGTGCTCAGCCCATGTGTCGGAGGTTAGAATATGCACTTGCTATCTGAAATTGATGTCGTAAGTGGTTTAGTATGGATACATGAGAGTCCAATGCCTGATAAGAACCCAAATGGATGAATGTTTGAGATGTCCCGATGAAATGATTGACACATTGGCCAGTTTCCAACGGATGTGTTCAAGCAAACCAAGATGGTCGAGTTGTCCCAAGACATGGGATGACATTACGATGCATGGGTTGTGTTGTTGGGAACTAAGACGACGATGAGATGTAACGTTGCTTACGAGAGACCTTGGCCAAGATCAAAGACAAGGTCAAATTGGATGACTTGGCCCAGTGTAAAGGCAAGTCGACTAGAATCACAAACAATTGAACATGCACGCACGAGAGGTGTGTATGACCAAACAAGCTTAGATTCTGCACAAGTTACGTTTGTTGGCAAAGGCAAACATCACCTGGCAAAGGCAAACATCACCCAAGGTTCGACAAAGCTACAAAGTCGGACAAAAAATGTGAATGAGACTTGAATTCTCCCTCAAAGCTTGTCACGAGCGTGTCAAACTCATGACGTCACACAGTTGAAGAAATACGACCATGACATAAGGCAGTCCATCAAAAGGCTAAAAAAGTGTGTGTACAGTAATCAAGGAAGAGTGACTCCTTTAAAAGCAGCTGTTTTTCTCGAAACTATTAGATTCATTTCCGCTAAAGAAAAAAAAATAAGAGCTCTTGATCTGACCTGACAATACATACTCGACTAAGGATTTGAATTCCGATTTAAAAATATTATTTTTAAAATTGATGATCGAGTACATCAATCCCGCCATATAATAAATATGATCAACATGTTTGACTTAGAATGAATGAATTGACACATGAAAGAGTGTAAAGAACATTAGTTGAATTAGAAAGGGATGTAAGTTTGAAAAGGAAAGTATTGAATATCATGAAGAAATAGACAGCTCCTTCCTACCTCCATTTACTTAATTATACAAATGTCAATGTCAAATAAATAATTCCAAATCTCTTTAATTTTTTTTTATTTCATTATTTTTTGAAAATTTGAAATTTCGGTTTGACTGATTGGTCAGAGGTTTTAACCCGACCAATCTAAAATTAGGGTTCATAACCCAACCGTAACTTACTTTTAAGATTTTAAAAAAATAAAAAATATTTAATATTTGTAACAAATGTCAGTATTGTGGTGTAACTTGTGAATGTTTAATATTGAGTTTTGGGTTAGTAACGGGTCACCGACTCAACCAACTCACTTCTTACCAACAAGTGAGTTAAGCCAATTCATTTGCGCGTTGCCTACGACCAGACAACGTATGCTCAAGCCTCTAGCCTTGATTTAAGAATAAGGTTTTAGAAAACGGGGTGAAGAAATTTTCGAAAAGAGTTTGAAAGCAAGATTTAGTGAGAGATTGAAAACAGAGGTAACAACGACTTCATCAGTATATAACCATTCGATTAGGGAGAAGTTGACAACTAGTCATATCCCCTATAGTACATTTTGGGGCATTTTAATTCGGTGGAGTCACGATTTTGGTGAACGGTCATACACTCTCGTACTGACCCAATATGAATTTAATGTTTGGATTTATAAGAATGTATGAATGAGATGCGAAAGCATTTAAAAAATGGGGCCACTTAGATTTTATCAAAGATATTTCACTTTATATGATTTCATCCAAAATTTAATCAATACATTGTCTCAAGTGTGTCACACATTTTTATAGTTAAAATAATCCATTGATTAAACATTATACCATTTATAATCTCCATTTTGACATTTTATTATTATTATTATTATTATTTGGTATTAAATAATTATTTATCTATGTCATCAATTCATAAATAATTTTTAAAAATTGACTCAACATTTTTAATTCACAAATATATATATATAAAAGAAGAAATTCTTTTTCTTTTTTTTTTTTAAATAGATTTATTATCAAGTAATTCTAAATTTATTTTTTAAGAAATAGAAAAAGGAAGAAATTATATTGGTATCTACCATGCATTCAATATAGGATCTTTTAGATACACATGATAATATAGTTGGTTACGTAACAATTACGAACTCCCGAATCCTTTAGTATTTAATAAGCTTTCACGTATCTCCCTAATGAACACGTGTTACAATCTTGAGGTTGATGACAATACGTAACGGGCTAAAGCAGACAATATCTGCTAGCGGTGGGCTTAGGCTGTTACAAATGATATCATAGCTGAACACGGGGTGATGTGCTAGTGAGGACGCAAGGAAGCATTTCTTAGAAGGGTGTGGAAACTTCTCCCTAATAAAAGCGTTTTAAAATTGTGAAGATACATAACGGACTAAAGCGGATAATATCTAGTAATGGTAGGGTCGGGCTGTTATATTAGACAAAATTTGATTTTAAAAATATTGGAGTAAAAACATTGGTTTGAGGAACAAAGTATTCCTTACAAGTGTGTGGAAACCTCTTCCTAGTAGACAAGTTTTAAAATTGTGAAGCTGACGGCAATACGTAACGAGCCAAAACAAACAATATTTATTAGAGGTGGGCTTGGACTGTTACAAATGGTATCAAAGCCAGACACCGAACGGTGTGCTAGTGAGGACATTGACCCCTAGGGAGAGGTGGATTGTGAGATTCCACATCGGTTTGAGGGGTGAATTAAACATTTCTTAGAAGGGTGTGGAAACTTCTCCCTAGTAGAAGTGTTTTAAAACTGTGAAGATACATAACGGACTANATAAAAATCAGTTTCTCTTAAAAAAAAAAAAAAAAAAGTTGGTAGGTGTAAAGGTAAAATTGGAGACACATAAAGAGGAAACATGTGAAGATCTTGAAATCTTTGGTGTAAAATTTAATAACTAAAATAAAAACATTATGATATAATGTTTTATACAAGCTATGATTAGGAGTAGACTTTAAGTATTACAATTTTTCAGTTGTTCAAAAAAATTAAAAATTAAATAAAATTAAATCAAAAGAGAAATGTAAAATGCAAGCAATGAAGGAAATAAAAATAAATAAAAATAAATAAATAAAAAGTAAATAAATAAATAAAGTTGTTGTATGGTAGTGTCTTGAATGATAAAAGATTTAGGGTTTTGTCTGGAAAAGATAAAATAAAATAAAATAAAATAAAAATAAAATAAATAAATAAATAAACTTTTGGTGCATGACAAAAATGGGGTCCCTCAAATAGGGTTTTGGATAGAGACTTCCACTATTATTTCTTAATTTTTCCCTCAAAACATTTTTGAGTGGAACCTGCCTCATTGGTGGGTCTCTAAATTCCTCACTTTTTTAATCTTATCATTTCGATATCGGCTATCGGCTCGGTGGAGAATTTACCTCTCGACCCACTTAGCTATGCTCAAATTGACACTAGTTTCAACACTCAAAACTCATAACCGATGTAAACAAATCAATTTTGATTTTCAAAGATCGGTTTAAAATCTCAATACATAATTTTTTTTTTTTTTTTTTACATGTGTTTGTGTCAGGAACAAGTGCTTGTCACAATTGCACTCTTGATGACAACGAACTTGTGATTGTGCGACACTCACTTTCTAACGACAAGTGAGTCAAGCCAATTCGTTCTTATGTCGCCTACGGCTAAACGACGTATGCTCGAGTCTCTGGCTTCGGTTTAAGAGAAGGTTTTAGAAAACGAGGGCAGAGAGAGATTTTTGAAATAGACGTTATATAAGCAAGCAAGAGAGTAATAACAACGACTCACAGTATATAATCTTGGGTAAGGAGAAGTTGACAACGATGCTGAATCCTAAAAGAGATGGATTATGAGGTCTCATATCAGTGGAAAAGAAGATCAAAAACATTTTTTATAAGGATATGAAAACCTATTTGCATTTCAAAAAAGCTCAAATAAGACAATATCTGCTAGCAGTGGACTTAGGGCGGTTACAAATGGTATAAAAGTCACTTGCACTCGTTCCTCTCTCTAATCAATGTACACGATTTCAGGGTTTGAAATATCCTTTAATATAAAAATTAATAAATTGAATGAATAAAACATATTTTCATTAAAATGGAAGTTTTATATTTAAACTAAGAGACAAGAAAGAGTACAAAAATGAGGAGGTTGATATTAAAAGCGTTGACTTTTGTAGAGCCTCTCCCCATCATAAATCCCATTAATTATTGAATTTCTATATATATATATATATATATATATATATATATATATATATATATATTTAATTAATTAAGAGAGAAAGGGAAGTGAATCTAATCCAAATATTATTGTGTTTTGTAACATGGAATGAATGTCAACCTTTTTAAAATCCATACAAGTCAACTGTCTACCTTCCTTTTTCTTCCATTTTTACTCAAAATGAAACAAAGGGATATATTCAAACACTTCCCAACTTCTTATTACTCTATAAATCATTATATTTTCACGCGTTTCGATCTTTTTTTTTCATTTAATTGTAATATCGCGACGTTTTAAATTCATTCGAGTGTACATACTGTCAATACCTCGAAGTCGTCAAGAACATAAAATCGTCGTAAAAAATCATCCTCTGAAATATGTTACAGTGATCAATAATAACTGGTTGTTTTTTCTAAAACGGGTACGAGGATTCAAATGGTGTTTGTGGGTCCCGAACAACCCTTCCTTAGTTCGATAAATATTTATGTATTTATTTTTAATTATTTAATTGAAAAATTACCTTACAAATCATTAAAAATTATTTTAAAGAGTTAGTTTACCTTTTTACTTTAAAGTTAACAATAAACTCAAGTTGGTTCGATTCAACTCAATCTAATGGGAACCGATCATCCAATTCAACTTATAAAGTTTTTATTTATTTAAACTCAACCCAACCTAAACGGTACAGGTGGGGTTAGGTTGATCGAGATTTCGGGTCATTGAAGAGGATAAAATAATAAATTGAATTGTTAATTATTTATTAAAAGTATTTTGAAATTTTAGTTGAATTTAAAAAATTAAAAATGAAAAGTTTGTTAATATGTAAAATTAGGTTTAAAGCAATTGACCAAAAAAAAAAAAAATTGGTATTAATGAATAATAAGATTTATGTAATTAGTAAGTAATAAATGTGGTTTGCAACTTAATTAGCTCTCATTACAAGATTTAATTAATTGGATATGCTTAATGTTCCTTTCATAATGACCTTGCACATGTTATTGCTTCATGTACAGACATTATTTACCAACTCAAAAAGCTTCATTTTGTCCAAAAACTACCACATAAAATATTGAAATTATTATGACATCCCTTTTTACAAGTTTGCCCTCCAAGACGCTCGAGTTGCTTCGTTACATTAATTAAGTGGTAGCACCTTCCGTTCTGGTTTAAGGTATGTTCGGGAGTGGTTTTACTCAAAATTATTGTGAGATTCCATATCGATTGGAGAGGGAAACGAGTACCAACGATGATACTGGCCCTAAAAGGAGATAGATTATGAGATCCCACATTGGTTGGAGAGGAGAACAAATCATTTTTATAAGGGTACGGAAATCTCTTTCTAACAAACACGTTTTAAAACCGTGAGGCTGACGACGATATGTAATGGGCCAAAGCGGACAAATGTTAGTGGTAGGCTTGGACTCTTATAATTACTCTCCAACATATCCTTATAAATGTAAGAAAAGACCGATATGATACACTTCTCGAGTCTAAAAAGTTCATTTGACACTAAGAATTAGTTCTAAGGTAGAAGAATCTTACAGTGATTTGTATGCACTATTTGACGTGGAAGCAACTTGGATGCTGGTATAAAGCACGTGTTGTACTTCCCAATAAACCCTTATTAATGTAAAAAATATCCATATGTACTCGATATGTACTTACAGAGGGGTCTAAAAGGTCCATTCGACACTAACGAAGTAGTTCTTAGATAGAATAATTATATCGTGATTTGAATTAGTTACATTCTATCAAGCTTTTTCAGGGTTATGCACGGTTGGACCTGGAAGCAACTTAGATGCTAGTTTATGGCACGCTCGGGTCCAACAAACCCTTATTACTGAAAAAAAAACAAAAAAGATGGAAATAATACACCTCACGAGTCTAAAAGGTTCATTCAACAGTCGTGACATAGTTCTTAACTAGAAGCATAAAAAAATTCTATGTTCAAATATAATATCTATAATATGATTTTTCTTCTTCAACTAATCCGAGGGAAATTTACGGAAATTTAGGGTTAATTCCTTTAGTACATATTAACTAGTTTTGACCCATCCTCTACATAGTTACCTAAGATAATAATTAAAAGTACTAAATCGTGAGGCTAACGACGATACATAACGAGCTAAAAATGACAATATTTGTTAGCGGTAGACTTGATTACTACAAATGGTATCAAAGTCAGACACTAGGCAATGTATCAACAAGGACATTGGCCCTCAAAGGAAGTAAATTATGAGATTTTATGTTAAAAGAAAGAAGCATAACTATCCATAACGAGTTAAAACAGATAATATTTGCTAGCAAGTAGAAAGATTAAATATTAATATAATAACTTTAATCGGAGATAATGGTATTTATTTGTATTTAATAAATTTCTGACAGTATGAAAACCTGTCAAACTCTGTTTTTTTTTTTATTATTTAATTTTTACAATAAAACATTTTGTTAAAATATGGACATAATAATAATAATAATAATAATAATTTTGGGCTTAGAAATATTTATTTTTAATTTAGTTTTTTTAAAAATGAATTTCTTAATTTTAAATTTTAATTAATTCAGGCTTCACATGGTTTTGATGTCAGAAACGCTCCAAAATTAGCAATTAATGAGTATAACAAAATTGGAAAAAGAAAAATTACACAGAAAATAAAGCAAAACAGATTATTTTATTATTATTTTTTTAAAATTGTTTATTATTATTATTATTATTTATTTTTTTATTGGGAGGGAAATGGGGTAAAAAAGAAAGAAAATAATGATAAAAGAAAAAAAAAAAAAGAAAAAAAAAAGGGAAGAATAATGGAGTTGTCTCCATATTGTGTGTGGTTTTGTGGAAGCTCAATGAATGAAGCACTAACCTTAAACACAAGCAAATGATTGCATTGTCCCATTTCAATGTCTTCACGCCTCCCATACATTCCCCTCTCCATCCCATCCCCATGCATCATCATCATCATCATCCTCCTTCTCTTCCCTCTCGACCCATCTTTTCATGCCTGTCGTATTCTTATTCACTTGATACGACCGTTACGTTCAAATTTAGGGTTAACTTTTGTTTTGTATACCCAATGGTGTAGAATTATCAATTATGTCACGAGAAACTGTCTGCATTTGAGAACTGAAAGAAACATGAAATTAATGAGAATGAAGATGTATTAGGTTGTGTTTTTTTCGAGAGAGACTGTTTTTGCCAACAAAATAGTCTTCTACTTTTTGTCGAAGTTGTATGATGGGTTTTTGAGTTCTTTAAGGTGTATTTGTTTGTTTATGCTTATATTCTAATAGAAATAAAAATTCAAATGGAAATAGTGAATCGAGATGTGAGATCCTGTATTGGTTGGGGAGGAGAATGAACTATTCTTTATAAGGGTGTGGAAACTTCTCCATAGTAGACACGTTTTTAAAACTGTGAGACTGACGACGATACGTAACAGGCCAAAGTGGACAATATCTACTAGCGGTGGGTTTGGGCTGTTACAAATGGTATTAGAGCCAAACGCCGAGGAGGTGAGTCCTGAAGGGGGGTGGACACGAGGCGGTGTGCCAGCAAGACACTAGGAGAAGGGGTGTGAGTGCCAATGAGGGTGCAGGGTCACAGAGGGGGTGGATTGTGAGATCCCACCGGTTAGAGAGGAAAACAAAACATTCTTATAAGGACATGGAAACCTCTCCCTACCAAACACATTTTAAAGCAGTGACAGAGAAATTCCAAAAAGTACAATATTTGCTAATAGTGGCTTGAACTATTACAAAAAAAAATTTAGATGTACCATCACCCAGAACAACAGTGGTGTAGTCATAGATTCAAATGTATCGTCTTTCCAGGACAACAATTTTATACTTCGTGTTGATTACTCTATGACGGGTTTCCAAGTACTCTAAATTGCACTATATCGTTACCCTAAACAACGATCAGTATAACACCTCAAACCCACCACTAACAAATAGTATCCCGTCCGTCAAACCGAGGTTTCCACACCCTTATAACAAACGTTGTTACATATAGTCATAATCATTCCCTCTTCAACAGAAAATCGAACAAAACGACATAACTCAAACAAATACAAAACTATCAATCACATTAGTAGACCGAACACGAAAGAGAGCATAGGAGAGGGAGAAAGGGCATCTTTTAGCAAAAGAGAGAGAGAGGAGAAATAAAGCAAATGCAAAAGGGAGTTCAAAGGCATCAATAAAAACGCCTCTGCCACTCTTTTCTTTTTCCGTTCAGAAACATATATTTCATTTATCGTCGCCCACATTTGTGTCTCTCTCTGCTTCCCATTTACTCCCTCCATTCTTTTCCCCCCTCTCTGTTCTTCATTTCCCCCTCTCTGTTCTTCATTTCCCCCTTTTCTCTCTGAATTTTTCCATCACAGTTTGGGAATTTCAAACCCATTTTTGATTCACAAACCCAAAACCAAAGAGCAAAAAAGAAAAGAAAAGAGGTTGAACTGGCGCAACGCCAGCCCACCTGGCCTTTCATTTGCCATTAGCTGTTTGTTTTTTTCTGTCACTTTTATCTGTCATCAACAAACCCACAAACACTAAAACACAAATTCCCCCTTCCCCCAAACCTTTTTTCCGTGGGTTCATTTCATTTCTCTCACTCTCTCTCACACTTTTCTTGGAAATCCTCGAGATAGGCGTCTCTGATTAACCCTTCATCACACTTTTTCTCTTCTTCTTCTCATTTTTCTCACCATTTTTGGGTCTTTTACCACCAACTGAGACTTCCCCAAGTATCTGATGGAGAGAGGAGGCTCTCTCCAAGAACAGGACGAAGAACATGAAGAACCCATTCAAAAACCCTTTTGCTGAAACTCAAGATCCCACTTCCATTACACTTTCAAACAGATTGTGAAAAGGGAAACGAGGTTTTTGTTGATTAGCACCTGAAATTACTTTCTGGGTAGGATTTTTTACTTTTTTTTTTTGCTCATTTAGTGTTGCTAAGAGGCATTTTATGGCTCTTGCTATGCATAGAGATTCCTTGAATAAGCAAATGGATACCAGCAAGTATGTGAGATATACACCTGAGCAAGTCGATGCATTAGAGAGGGTATATGCTGAATGCCCAAAGCCTAGTTCGTTGAGGAGACAACAACTCATTCGTGAGTGCCCCATTCTCTCTAATATTGAGCCCAAACAGATCAAAGTTTGGTTCCAAAATCGCAGGTAAAAGGCTAAATTTCTTCTTAACTTTGTTCATCCTTTTCTTGTCTTCTGTGTTTTCATACCATATTTTCCCTTCATTTTCCTGAAAAACCTGTTACTGAATCGATTTCTCAACAAGATAATGATAAATAAAATATGGGTTTAGCTTTGCAGGGCTAATTGTATACATTCTTGTCGAGATAATTTCATCCTCTTTCTGTTTGTATCTAACTTTTTAGATCTTGTCGAATGTATATAAGAAATGGGTCTGCTTTAGTAGGTATCCTTTGATTCTATATATTAAGGAAAAGCATAGATTTATTGATTAATAAACTAAAAGCTGCCTTTGTTTCAAGCTTGCTTTGTCATTTGATTTCTTTTAATAGTTTCTTTTTGAGTGTTTCACTGTTAAAGAAATACTTGGTATGGAAGCTTTTCTGTTGTATGCGTGCAGAGAGAAGCCCTGTTTCCTAATTATTTTGTCTCTCTTCCATTTTTGACTTAGCATTATTTACTTTTCTTGCATGCTGTTTTGGGAAATCTTATATTGCACTTTAGCTCCTCTGCTTTTTTTTCCATTTTCTGTTCAAAGACAATGTTCTTGGAATGATTTTCTTTGAACATGTTTAGCTATGATATTGTTTCTGGATTGGAAGAATGTTGGTGTTGCATCTACTCGAAGGATAATCTGATCTAATCGAACGTTGTTGATAACTTTATTTGGTTATGCTTGGGAAAACGTTGTTGAATCCCACGTCGGTTGAAGAGGGGAACAAAGCGTTCCTTTTAAGGGTGTGGAAACCTCTCCCTATTAGACGAGTTTTAAAAACCGTGAGGCTGACGGCGATATGTAGCGGGCCAAAACGGACAATGTTATAGTCGTAATTCTAGCGGATTTAGAATGTAACCCTGTGAACAATTCTTACATCAGGAAATATGATTAGTCTATTAGAAAGAATGAATGAAATTTTATCCTACTTGTTTAGTTATTAATGTATGTGTGTCACCAATTTGACTGGGCAAGAAGGAATCCTTTCCTACTCTTTTATAATCCAAGCTTTTATTTATTTGATAAATTCGATGTTTATATTGTTAGATGTCGTGAAAAGCAAAGGAAGGAAGCGTCTCGTCTTCAAACAGTTAATAGGAAGCTGACTGCGATGAACAAGCTGCTGATGGAAGAGAACGACCGTCTGCAGAAGCAGGTCTCTCGTTTGGTTTACAAGAACGGATACATGAGACAGCAACTGCGCACTGTGAGTTCATATAAGCTCTTTCATGTCTGTTTGGTACCGTTTATGAGTAGTGGACCAAAACTTGAAAATACAGAATTTAGTTGAATTTTATCGTTCAGAACCGGGGTGGTAGAATTCATTTAAGCATTTCCAACGTTGTCCTTGTTGACCATTCTTTTCATGTTCTTGGTCTGATTCGTTTTGGTTCTCTAAATCAGCATTTTAGAATCTCAAAAGTAATATCGGCTTGGTTGGGTTTCCTCTCCTTGACGAGATGCCCTAATGATTCTTTATTTTACGAGTATCCATATTGTTCGGTGTTTATTTGCAGGCATCTGGAACAACCACAGACAATAGCTGTGAGTCTGTGGTCATGAGTGGTCAACACCATCAACAGCAAAACCCAACTAAGCATACCCAAAAGGATGCTAATAACCCAGCTGGGTAAGTTCACCTTCTGAACCTAACGGTTTCGATGCGTGTTGTTTATTACTTGGTCTCATCAATTCATATGCGTATTGTTCTTGTTGATAGTCTTCTTGCAATAGCCGAGGAGACCTTGGCAGAGTTCCTTTCCAAGGCAACAGGAACCGCTGTCGACTGGGTTCAAATGATTGGGATGAAGGTAGGTCCGAGAATCGTTCATGACCAACTTGATGGTTGAACGTTCTAGGGAGCACTTTGATAGAGTTCTTCAATATCTGTTCAAAAGTTTGATTTCTTTGTACCTTATGCAGCCTGGTCCGGATTCAATTGGGATTGTTGCTGTTTCTCGAAATTGCAATGGGGTAGCAGCACGAGCCTGTGGTTTAGTGAGTCTTGAGCCAACGAAGGTACTTTGGATCATACAATGGACCTCTATTCAATGTTGTGTATTTTCTATGTTAAAAATATATATTTATTTATTGCAGGTGGCCGAAATTCTCAAAGATCGTTTGTCGTGGTTTCGTGACTGCCGTTGTGTTGATGTATTAAGTGTAATGTCCACCGGAAATGGGGGGACCATAGAACTCTTGTATATGCAGGTATGTTCTTATCATTATGTTTAACGAAGATTCGTGTTTGTTATCCTATTTAGCCTTCCTGTTTTTCAAACCAGACATATGCACCGACAACCTTAGCAGCAGCACGTGACTTTTGGACTCTTCGATACACCACAAGCTTGGAAGATGGAAGCCTTGTGGTAATCGTTTCTCCCGAACGTAGTTACTCTTTTTATGTTTTGATGTCCATGCATTATGTAATTTTTGAGTTCTATAGTTATTTTCAGCATGTAGCACTATAGTTAGTAATTCATACGTGAAACGTCATATTTCAGCGATTGTTTATGTTTATTTGGGCTAAATATATGTGCAGATATGTGAGAGATCGTTAACGTCGTCTACTGGTGGCCCATCAGGGCCCCCTTCATCCAGTTTCGTGAGAGCTGAAATGCTTCCGAGCGGATATCTTATTCGAGCTTGTGAGGATGGTTCCCTTATTCACATTGTGGATCATGTTGATTTAGATGTAAGTTAGCTCTCGATGAGTGACTGCTTTTCTCCTACTGTCAAATCAATATTTTATTGTTCGTTGTCTCTCTGTATCGTAAAAATGTTTCTTTCACTGCCAGGCTTGGAGCGTTCCTGAAGTTCTTAGGCCACTTTACGAGTCGACAAAGATTCTAGCTCAGAGAAGGACTGTTGCTGTAAGAATTATTGCTGAACTGTTCATCCTTTCTTTGTGTCATAAATCTTAACAAATATTGTGCTTAAATTGTGAAACAGGCTTTACGCTACGTTCGGCAAATTGCTCATGAGGCGAGTGGAGAAATTCAATTGGGTGGCGGGCGCCAACCAGCTGTTTTAAGGACTTTCAGTCAAAGGCTCTCTAGGTAAGGCGCTAAACTTATGTCTCGAAGTTAGGCCATGCTGGACATTTTTGGGTAAGGCTTGTGTGAGATCACACATCGGTTGGGGGGAGAACGAAACATTCTTTATAACAGTGTGGAAACCTCTTCCTAGTAGACGCGTTTTAAAAACCTTGAGGGGAAGCCCAAAAGGGAAAGTCCAACGAGGACAATCTCTGCTAACGGTGGACTTGGGCTGCTACAAATGATATTAGAGCCAGACACCGGGCGATGTGCTAGTGAGGAGGCGGAGTCCCGAAGGGGAGTGGACATGAGGCGGTGTGCCATTAAGGACGCTGAGCCTCGAAGGGGGTGGATTTGGGGGTCCCACATCGATTGGAGAAGTGAACAAGTGCCAGCGAGAACGTTGGGCCCTGAAGGGGGGTGAATTGTGAGATCCCACATCGGTTGGGAAGGAGAACAAAACGTTCTTTATAAGGGTGTGGAGTGGAAACCTCTCCTTAGCAGACACGTTTTAAAAACCTTGAGGGGAAGCCCGAAAGGGAGAGCTAAAAAAGGACAATATCTGCTAGCGGTGGACTTGGGCTGAGCCTGAGATGTTTGAACTTTGATGAAATTTTAATAACTTAAAACCCTTGTTCTCTTGACATAAATTTCTCAAGTCACTTATAGTTTATGGAAATGGATTTTAGGGGTTTTAATGATGCTGTAAATGGCTTTGTGGATGATGGTTGGTCGCTTATGGATAGCGATGGAGTCGAGGATGTGACGGTTGTTGTTAATTCATCTCCAAACAAATTCATCGGTTCGCAATATAACCAATCATTATATCCTACTTTTGGAGGTGTATTGTGTGCGAAGGCGTCGATGTTGTTGCAGGTACTCTATTAGTCTATTCTATCCTTTAGATGCATGGCTAGTCATTTCCATCTATATGTTTTTCGATATTAAGTATGAACTTTTCAACTACTTTGCGGTTCAGAATGTGCCCCCTGCTTTGCTTGTTCGTTTCCTACGGGAGCATCGTTCAGAATGGGCTGATTATGGAGTCGATGCATACTCGGCCGCATGTCTTAAATCCAGTGCATATGCTGTTCCATGTGCGAGACCCGGTGGCTTCCCTAGTGGTCAGGTCATTTTACCACTTGCGCATACCGTTGAAAACGAAGAGGTAATGACCTTTTATCCTATCAGAAATTCTTTTTCTCGGGTTTTGTTCACCATATGTCGTTCTTATGTAGTTCTTGGAGGTCGTTCGGTTAGAGGGTCATGCTATGTTCCCTGAAGAAGCTGCGTTAGGTGGGCGGGATATGTATTTATTGCAGGTTAGTTCTGCTTCATCTACGAGGAGTTCTTTTATAGACGCCTTTACTTACCGTTGACAATCCTTGATCAAACGCTTATTTGGCAGCTGTGTAGCGGGGTTGATGAAAGTACAGTCGGTTCCTGCGCTCAGCTTGTATTTGCACCTATCGACGAATCATTTGCCGACGATGCTCCCTTACTACCGTCTGGTTTTCGTGTCATACCATTGGAGTCCAAAACAGTTTGTGACTATCCTTTGCCACTATACTTCTGTTGAAAATTTTGCAATTTCAATGGAATATGAACTGTATCTTTAAAGGCTACTTTGAACTTGAAAATCTTTGTTAATGCTGTATATCTGTTCTTTTGTACGTTAGGATGCGTCTGCAGCTACTCGAACTTTGGATTTGGCTTCTACTCTAGAAGTCCGTCCTGGATCTGCCCGCCCAGGCGGTGAAACCGATGCTACAAACTACAACCTCAGGTCTGTCTTGACTATTGCATTCCAATTCACTTTTGAGAACCACATGCGGGATAATGTGGCTGCTATGGCGAGACAATATGTGCGAACGGTTGTGGCATCAGTTCAGAGGGTTGCCATGGCTATCGCCCCCTCGCAACTTGGCTCCCAAATCGGTCCAAAAAGCCTCCCTAGCTCCCCAGAGGCTCTCACGTTGTCCCAATGGATCACGCGAAGCTACAGGTATGAGTTCTTGTTGTAACTGTTAACATTCTCAATGAAATGTATGGTTTTGTTATGAATGTCTGAGAAGTTAAGCATAGAATTGTCGGTGCTCATTGTTCTAACGTGTGAGATCCCACATCGATTGAGGAGGAGAACGAAACATTCTTTATAAGGGTGTGGAAACCTCTCCTTGACAGACGCACTTTAAAAACCTTGAGAGGAAGTCCGGAAGGGAAAGTCCAAAGAGTACAATATCTGCTAGTGGTGGGCTTAGATTGTTACAAATGTTATCAAACATCGAGCGATGTGCTAGTGAGGAGGCTGAGCCCCAAAGGGGGGTGGACACGAGGCAGTGTGCCAACAAGGACGCTAGGCCCCAAAGAGGGGTGGATTGTGAGATCCCACATCGGTTAGGGAGGAGAACGAAGCATTCTTTATAAGGGTGTGGAAACCTCTCCCTAGCAGACGCGTTTTAAAAACCTTGAGGGGAAGCCCGAAAGGGAAACCTCAAAAAAGACAATATCTGCTAGGACTGGGCTTGGACCGTTACATAACGAGACCACCTATATCATGTATTCATGTTTGAAACCCAAGGACTTTAATTTAAGTTTCGTGGTCTTGTTCTCCTGCACGGGTCGTTTTCTTCTTCGATTCCTCTTATAACATATGTTGAATTTCAGGATCCACACAGGGGCAGAGCTCTTTCAGGTTGAATCCCAGTCTCATGATGCTATCTTGAAGCAGCTTTGGCACCACTCAGATACAATCTTGTGCTGCTCTGTTAAAACTAATGTAATTAATTGAACTACTCACGCCTAGCTAAGATAGCATAATTTTGCTAAGGTTCTTAAGCTGATGCAACTTACACCATCTATGAACTTTGCAGGCGTCTCCTGTGTTCACATTTGCGAACCAAGCCGGGCTTGACATGCTTGAAACTACGCTCGTAGCTCTTCAAGATATAACGCTTGACAAGATCCTTGAGGATGCTGGTAGGAAGATACTGTGCTCTGAATTCTCCAAGATAATGCAACAGGTAGATTTCTGTTTGGTGATTTCATTTTAATGTTGCCACTGCTCACAGTCGACCTGAATTCGTTACGAACATCATGCAGGGATTTGCATACCTTCCAGCAGGGATATGCATATCGAGTATGGGCAGGCCGGTGTCGTATGAACAGGCGATTGCCTGGAAAGTTCTGAATGATGATGATGTTCATCACTGTTTGGCTTTCATGTTTGTTAACTGGTCATTTATGTGATCGGGAAAAATGTGGTTCGATCGGGTTATTTATTTACTAAGTTATATAGTTTATCAATCGAAACGGAAAGAAAAGTAGATGTGAATGTAATTTCAAGGATCTGAAGACAAACTTTCATGTGCATTGTGATTTTGTTTTGGTCAAATTTGGTACGCTTACTAAGTTTTCATTCAAGACCTCTGTTATGCTTTGAAACTGGAAGAAGATCATTGCATCAGTGCCTTCGAATAGACCAATTAAAAATATGGTTTTTAGTCTTCAAATGTCAGTTCTTACTCCATTTTTATCCAAAAATTTTTAAACCTCTATTTTCATTGATGAGATTGTGTTTAATTTCTAAGCATTTTTCTTTTCGAACCTTTATTTTTAGTCGAACTTGTATTTAATGTAAGGCGTATTACTAACTTCGAAGATCTTATTCAAGCATCCAAATGAACATATGTTATTGAATTGTTTTAAAAAGAGATTCTTACTAACTTTGAAGATCTTATATGTTATTGAATTGTTTTAAAAAGAGATTCTCCATCGGTAACTATTATCGTAATTGACTCGTTAATCTTATTCTTCTCCAAATCACACATGTAATGGTGATATCCCGTCTAATCTTGGGATGCATCCTATGTAGGGTGTATGTGAATATAAACATCTATACATACAAATGAGTGTTCTTGAGGATATGAACTTATGGTTAAAAAATGAGTGTTCTTGAGGATATGAACTTATGGTTAAAAAATGAGTGTTCTGACTTGAGTCAATCTTACGATAAAAAACCTCCTATGAGAAAAAAAAAAAAAACATACTAAATGTGAGAATAGTTTTTACTTAGTCTTCATTCTTAAAAACAATTCAAGATGAGTAGATAAACGTAGTTATGTCACAGAAAATGTACCATCAAGTGCGGAATCTGAATTTCAAGTCACGAGCATGAAAAATTTGAAAAATTTGAAATTATTGACTCTTCGATCCCCAAACCAAACCAAACCAAATCTATGCCTCTTAGAAGCTATCTTTCCATTTCTCCCATCTGTCTAGTAGATGGGTAAAGCAGATCAAAAGTAAAATATATCCACCAGAGATGGAAAGAACTTGGCATTAGACATAGCACATATGGAGGGGCGAGAGGGGAAAGACATAACACCTTCACATCATCCAATATCGACTTTATGAGATTCTTCCCATTACCTGAAAGTTCTTTTACAAATTTGTAAATCATTGTATGAATTATGACTCTGCTCACAAAAAGTTAGCTAAAGTGGAAGGTATAAAATGAAAAGACAGAAAAGTGAGTACTCCAGTTTTAGAACTTACAACAACAACATCAAGTTCAACGATGTCTCTCCTAAGCAGGAAGACGTCCCAGGTCAGATGTAACTAACTACAAGTAATCACTCATCAGAGATTGCAGTTGCATCTCCTCCTTCCGAGCCTCTCCGCTTCTTCTTCCCTTCTCCATGCCTCGATCGTCGAGGTGCCTCGTCCTCACTTTCACTTTCTTCATTCCTAGAGGTGGTTCCTAGCCCATATTGCTCATCAGGATAAGTTTTTGACTGCTTATATTGCATTTCTTCATCATGTCTAGGTATCTCCTGGCCCTTGTTTTGGTCTGGACCTGTAATATATCTATCATTCCGATCACTACCCGGTCCTCCCCTTTGGTCCCTCTTAGCAGCTCGATTGATGTTTTGAGATGACGGTAATGCAGGAGGTGGATACAACGGAGACACGCCCATAGGACGACCAGGTCGAGCTGGGTTAGGACCAGGAACCCCCATCCCACCCATAAAGGGACCACGTCCTTGACCCATCATCATCCCAAATCCACCAGGAGGGAACATGACCCCAGGTTGAGAAGGTCGTCCACGGAACATCATAGCAGCTGGGGGATTCATAAAATCACCGGGAAACCTAGGACCGTATGGACCAAAACCACGAGGAGCCATTCCAAACATGTCAGGCATGGGATATCCGTCAGGTGTAACAGGACCATAAGGCAGCCCATCCGGACCCATCATCCCAGGTGGAAAACCCGGCATTCCATGAAAGGGTCTAGGACCACGTCCCATTGGCATATGTGGAGGCCACATGATTCCTCTGCCCCTTCCTCTGCCCTGAGCTGGTAAACCAACGGACTGGCCAAGGCTCTCCTCCTCCTCCTCCTCTTCACTGTCTTCCTCTTCCTCTTCTTCGTTATCCTCGAACGGGACAATATCTGGGTTCTCACTTCCAATGCCAGGATTAACTCCCCTTGCTTTCTCCTCTTCTCGTTTCAATTCTGCTGCTACTGAGACGGCCTGATCACAAAAGTAACAAAAATAAACTAAGGAAATTCATCTAGAGCTAAATTCTGAAACTGCCATTATCACTTCCTCAAATTTCATCTTCTTCCTCGCCTGCTTGAATATGTAATCCTTATTTTGTCATGGGAATGTATTTCAAAGTTTTCAAAGCATACCATGAGTTCACCATCTGGCTCAAGATAAAGCAAAGAAGCCAGCTGCTCACCAATAGAGGGCTCTAGCTCTTGGCAATCTCTACTGATCTACACTTGTAAGAGTACGAGAAAAATGATGGCTCAATTAGTATCCAATGCTACCACTGACTGCAGAACAGGATATGAAGTAAAAAAAATATCTTCTTCAAAGAATTATTCTCCACGAACATGAATGGTCGACAGGAAACAAATCAAAGCAATGAGCAGAAACAGGGTGCCAATTAAACAGATATTACAAGATAAACGCGATGCTAAACTCTACCCGGCAACATTAGCAATCTGAATAGTGCAACACTGCTCTTGGAGAAATCTTGAAGTATTGTTTACAAAAATGTCTTTTGATAACAACATTGAACCAACTCAACAAAGTTGCCAACCCAAAGAAGTAGCTAGGATTAATAGAAGAGCAGTAAAACTAATAGAGGATACAGTAAAACAAGCAACAACACAGTAACTTAAAAACAAAACAAAGACTTGTGAACAAGGGTGATGGGCGGAGGAACAGTGCACCACTAGAATTACGGCTGCTGTTCTGCATTCTGAACTGATCAGCATACATGTTCAAGATTCCATTGGAATCATTTCATGTTTTTGTTGGCTTCAAGCCTTTATTTAAGTCTATTATGTTTGCGCCAACGTTTTTAATTGCAGTCAAGGAAAGAATTCATGAAGTGGTGGTTATTTTAGCAGGAAAATGAAGCTTGCATTACTTGCGATGGTTCTGACAGTCTAATGTTAGTCTATTGCTGCCTACTGTGCTTTTCTCAAATTCTTGACAAAATTCATGCTCTCAAGTTAAAGAGCGAGGACAATCAGGATTTTCCATCCCTCATGATTGTATCAATCATGTTAGCCCTCTCTGCTAAATGATTCCTGTAAGATTAAGTAAAATAAAGATCGCATGGTCTACATGAGGCAGAGTGTCATTTCTAGTAACTTCCTTGAAACTAAATCCTAGAGAAAGCTCCCAGATCCCCCACAAGGGGAAAAAAATAAAGAAGAATAAACTTTCATCCAAAAGATTGCAAGTTCTTAAGAATGCTCAGATAATTTGATTTCAACAAAACCAGTAATATCTATTATCACCAGAAAGTGCAGAACAATATAATAATAATAAACATAAGAAATAAAAGAAGTGGGAAATATTTTCAAGAGTTCAGAACACAAGTGAAAGTAGAAGCATCCAAACACATCAGCAGATGTAAATATAAATAGAAATCTTTCTTCATCAAGCTCGGGATTCTATACCTTTACTGGTAAGTTTTCATTATATGGATTCCTCAAATGACGAGTTTTCTGGAAGGATAGTTCACATAACTGCAAGTAAAAAAGTCAAAATTATTCATCGCATCATACAGTACTCAAATCGACAGCAACAAAATCATCCTTCACAACATAATTTAGTTTGACCTCTAGGCTTTATCATGCATTTGACAAATTCAGATTTTAGCTAGCTTCCAGGTATCATAGAAAATAAAGACAATACTTTCTGCATAAAACTATAGATCTAAAAAAATGAAACCTTCAGCCATTTGAGTGAAAAGTTTTGCCCATAATGTGCAGTTCCATGTGCATATTTCCAATTGCCTCCACTGACAGATCCACCAATTCTGGTCATCATCTTTGCACAACCCTAAGCAGCCATTGCTAAATCAGTATGATTATCTCAAACAAACACACATCGATCCTCAATGACCAAGTAGTGTCATACACAAACACAATGTGAATGATTAGCACCTGAAAATGCCGAGTCCGATTGACTGAGAAAATCAAAATAACGTTATCAGCAGAATCAAAAGCTTCATTAAGTTTGGCTTCATTGCTTCTTTGAGTTGCCCATACCCCTTGTTGTACAGATAATTCCAAATTCTCGCGGTTGCAACTTTTAACAATAAAGTACCTAATTTTTTAAAAATAAATTAGGACATTCAGAGTATTTAAAAGGTTCATGTAAGAGCCTGAGCTTTTTTCTTTTTGCAAAATTATATTGAGAATGGGTAACCACTTGTCTTTATCAGAAGATGAATGGAAAAGGTTACAGAACCAAAATAGGGTATCCCCCTTGCTAATAAAGTTCTACAGAAAACAACTCTACCTAGCATAAATTACAAAGGGGGTATAATTATAAAGCTGGAGAGACTACATAAACTTCAAGTATTAAAGCAAACTAAATCAAAAAGGTCTGCAAGAAGTGTCAATCCACAGATTTAATGAGACCCTAACATAACAGAATAAGAGCTATGAGCCATTAGATTCTAGCCAATCAATAGCAGAACCAACAAAGTGTTGGGGAAAGTAGTTTCTTGACTCTTGGCAATTGACATGAGATGAATTGAAATGGAACATGAGCACATGGTAATGAAGCTTAGGCATAGAATTCAATAGCTTGATACAGAACTGGTAAAATAATTAATACCTTAGGATGATACCATCCATGCCCTTCTATATTCTTGCGTTTCTTCCCAATGAAAGCAAGTTTTCTGATATTGAGGAAAAAAAAAATGATACCCTTCACCAAGCCCAAAGGTAGCTCGTATTGTGCTCACCAAAGGAGCAATTCTTCTCAAAATTTTAAAAGGTACTAAGTTGGAATCCCATTCTAACTAAAGATTCTTGTGGTACAAGGACTACAAATTAATAGGAAGAAAAACAATGTTGACTACTGCGGCTTAAAGTAACCAAACAAAATCACAAATATGATAGTGCTGAAGGTTAAATAACAAATCTCTGCAACACTGTTTCCATATGATACAAAAACTGAGTTGAAGTAATATGCAAAAAGACTTCAGGTCGCATCAGACACACCTAGATATTCCTGGAGGCAAAGACGTTGCAGTTGTGTTTAGTTGATTGGGCTGGCCATTAGAAAGACCTTGTGTCTGAGTCTGGCTGGTTTGTTGTGCAGTCTGTTGAGCTTGCGGCTGTTGGACATCAGCAGATTCTGCTGCAGAAGGGTTTCCTAAAACTCCTTGAGTAACAGGGGCCGGACCCTGAGGAATCTGAGATTTTTCATTCTGTTGGGATAAGCCAACTCCACGTTGTGAAAAGAATTTGTTTGAGGAACCATAATTGTATGAACCTAATTGCTGTATTTTCTGAAGGATTTCTTCCACTGGAGGTGGAGGTCCAGGCAGCTTTGCGTGCCTATATCGACAATCAGAACCATTTGGACAGAAACCAAACTTGTACCTGCAGTTACAGTGTTTAGCCGTCAGATGTATAACATCCAATGTTTTTTAAAGAACAAAAATCGGGCCAAAAAGATGTACAGCAGAAATTAAGATTATGTTAATGCAATAAATGTCGTCCAAGTAAAACCAGGGAATCATTTTGTAAAAACTTGAATGAGGATTTCACAAGATCTAGCACCATAAATATATCTAACTATAACATCAATTCTACATGTATTAGTTATGTTCTTATTGCAGCCATACGCATGCATAGTCTTAAAACTTAAATATCCTTAGAGGAATCATTAATTTCATCGATGGAGGGAAAACACAAGAAAAGAAGTATGCATTCAAACAAGGTCCAACACTACCTACTACTACTTTGCTCATATAGTAGTGGCGTAGGGATACTCCATTTCATTATTTTTCTCTCTAGGGTCCTTTTCACAGGTCCTTGATAGTTCCACTAAAAGAATAATGACACAGTTGTTGGGTGGCAAAAACTTTAAAGAAAAGGCTTGAAACTCTATGGATTAATGAAGCTAAGGCCATCTCATGAGCTTTATGGTTAAAAGGGAATTCTAGAATGTAACCAAGAAAGGAAAGAGATCGGAAGGAAGCTTGTGATTTGGATAAGTTTCTGTTCGTAGTGCCAACGACTTATGCAACTGTTCTTCATTTGCAATCTTGATGCTCTTTTGTATCCTCATGGGAGAATGTAGATTTTGTTTGCAAAATTATATATATAAAAGATGAAGGGCAAAAAATCCCCAGTCTAAAATCTAAGAACTGCATATGATACTAATAAATTCAACAACTAGGGATTAAGAAGAAGGGCATAAACGATAAGAGCAGAGATTGATCACCTCCTATTTAAAGAACACAAAGAAATTAAAGAACCAAGAGTGTAAATCTGACAAAGAGCCAAGACATAAATTGAATTCCAAGTTCCAAGACGTACATATTACACTCCTTAATATCTTCATTGGTATGTTTGTACACGCAATCCTGCTCACGGCACTCGCCATAGAGACGGAAGAATCGGCAAATGGGCATCCGAGACTTATCATACTGGTGAAGGAAGCCACAGGCGTCGCCCTTCATACAGAGGCTTCGAAGCCAATGCCGGCAAACCGTTTGCCGGAAGCTCCTCCGATTCCCGACGTTGCCGGTTGGGGCACCAGGAGCATCAGCTGTAGCAGCAGGACCGACGGCGCCGGCAACGGAGTTGGAGACGGCGGAAGCGGCGGGGAGGAAAGAAGAATCTGACTGGATTATGGGTAAGGAGGAGGTGGCGGCGGGGTTAGTGGGGCCGGCATCGAGGCCGCCCTCGAAATCGAAGCTGAGAACGCCCTCGGAATCCTCCATTAGGAAAGGGAAATCTTTACCGAATTAGGGTTCTGCAGAAGATCATAGCTCAAATCAAGAAGCAGAGACTGGAGAGTAGTAGTAACGAACTTGAAGGGAGTTGCAGGTATATGGGTTTTTCATTAGACAGTGAAAGAGACGAAGAATTTCAGTTTTATTTACTTTTTCTGCCATTGGGATCTTTTTTACCTTACGGGATGCGTTTCTTGGTCAAAATGACTCTTTTTATGTGACAATATGCTTTATTTTTAAATTCTAAATTTCCCACCTTCCGTTAATAACTAAAATTTCATAAAAATTTCATAAGACTCAAATATTAAATATTTATAATTATTTACTATTCAAAAAATGGTTGACAGGATAAACACAAAAGTCACCCAACCCTTATAATTTGAACTGGGTAGTTAGATTGTTGGAGTTGAACATTTGTCTCTTATGTAGTTTGGATTGTTCCGGTTGAACATTTGTCCCTTATTTCCAAAGAGAAGTACGAATATATTATCCGACGGTTAACCTAACCCATCCCTTATAGTTCAGATTGAGTCGGTCTGGATTGTCGAATTAAATGTACACCCCTAATCCAACTCTTACCGTTTGAGCCGGGTAGTTTGGATTGTTCTAGTGAACATTTGTCTCTTATTTTCTAGGACAAGCACGAAAAAGTCATCCAACCCTTTGAGCTAGATAGTCAAGTCTGAACATTTGTCAAAGTCACCCAAACTCTTATTTTCTAGGACAAGCACGACTTGGGCTGAATAGTCAAGTTGATCTAAACATTTGTCAAACTCACCCAAGCCTCGTAGTTGGGTAGTTTAGATTTTTTGAGTCGACGTGATTGTAAACATTTGTCTCTTATTTTTAAAGATAAGTACTAAAAAGTCACTCAACACGTGTATAGTTTGGGTGGAGTAATTTGGATTGTTCGGATCATATGGACATCGAATGTCCCACTCAAAACTAAAAAGTTGAAACCTGTATTGAACTATAAATAAAAATAATAGCGTACAACCTCGTAAACGTATACAAAATTTTTTGGTAATCCATAAATGATCAAATATTAAAAAACAATATATTTCAATAAATCTACCCAAATCTAAATTCTAAATTCCCAAAATGTGTAAAGTTGAGATTAACGATGAGTTTAGCATTAAAATATACATAACTGATCTTAGAACACTACCCACTTTCAAAATAACAATAAACTCACATTTACAGATGGATATCAACAACACACCAACCATCACTAAACCAACCAACCAATACAGTATAAATTTTACCTCTACTAACCAACATGAGATCCCTTTCATATATCCGAGTTAGTTCCAATTTCTTTCTTCTTTGGATTCCTATTCACACACTGCTATTACTTTCTTCTGCTGCTTGGATCTTCGACTCCATGGCAGTGTCGTAAGAAGCGTGCAACCCAAGCAAGAAATAGTAAACCAATAGAATCCCAGTCCAGATCGCAAACCTTTCAAATGAAGCTGCATCGATGGACCCAAGAAGGAAAAAGTTTATGGCGATGGATATTGAAGGCACCCATGGGACCAGTGGCACGCCCCACACCCGTGGCTTCTTGGCTTGTGGGACGCTGATCCATAGGGCTAGAGTTGAGAGGAACCATATCGGAGCGGTTACTGCGAAGCCGATCCACTCATCGCTTGTGGCCCAGTAAATGGCAGTTGCGGTTGAAGATCCCATTATCAGAAACAAGTAGATTATGAGCTTGTTTCTGTTGGACGACGTTGTTTCGCCGCTGACATAGTAGCGTCGGACGATAAGGGCTACGGCTACCAGCATGAAGATGAAGAGGGTGGAAATTGAGAGAAGGTTTGAGATTATCTCCAAGGGTGTGAAGAAGGCGATCAATGCTGTTGCAGCCAGCATTGATGCTGTTGCGTTCACTGGAGTTCCTGTTCAGAAAATTAGACGCGTACATCAGTATGATATTGAGTCTAATAGAACTCATCGACTCATATATCTAATAGACTTTAAAACTTTTAGAATTGCGTCTAACGGACTTCATAGAACCCTAAGAGCATACGATAGATGGTAAGCTTCTAAGCACATCAATCCTAGAATGTATTGGGGGCACAAAGACTGCTTATAAATTAGTAAGTCAGCTACAATCAGAAGTTCAAAAACATTTACGTAAGATAAATAGTACTGTTAGCAACCATACCGGTTCTTTCATTGACTTTGGCAAACCAGGGGGAGACCATGTGGGTCCTGGCAATGTGCGTGAGATACCGCGCCTGACCAACCGCACTGACTAACAGCACAGTGGTCATGCCTTTTATAGCACCGAGAGCAACAATGTACTTAGCCCAACCCCATCCAACGGCTTCAAAAGCCATTGCAAATGGTGCGTCTTCATCAATCTTCTGGTAAGGCTGCATGAGGCAGAGGGTAGCCGCAAGAATACAATAGGCTAAAGTGATGATCACCATGGACGTAACAAGACCAATAGGAATATCTCTAGACGGATTCTTAGTCTCCTCTGCCAATGTTGAAACAGCATCAAATCCAACGTATGAGAAGAACAACACGGCAGAAGCTACGAATATGCCGCGAGGGCCAAAGGGGGCAAAGGGAGTTAAGTTTTTGGGGTTGGCTTTGGTCAGCCCGGCAATGATGATGAAGACAATCACGGTAATGTGTAAAATGGAGGCAACGTAGTTGAGGCGGGAGGAGCCTTTAGTGCTCGCCACTGCAAACCCACAAATGACGATACTGAGGACGACGGCAATGGGGTCGAGACGGTTGTAGTTTTCAGCAAAAACAGAGACATGGATGCGGAAATCATTTGGTTGGTGGTTGCAAAGGGTGGCAAAGTATGACGTCCATGAACGGGCTACAGCAGCGCCGCCGATAACATATTCAAGGAGGATGTTGCCGGCAGCGACGAATGCCACGAAGTCGCCTAGTTCTACCCTTAGGTAGGCAAATGATCCACCTGAAAAAAAAAATGATATCGAGTTATTTCAATTGATTCATGCAAGTAAATTGCAAACATGAACAAAGTTTTTGAAACTTGAATGGTTTAACGTTTTTAAAAAAGATAAAAAGATTTATCAAATGCTAATTAAAGTTTATAAATTAAATTATACTATAAACAACATAAAACCAATGAAACAGCCATCCCAATCAAATTTAAATCACAACTGGTTGTTTCAAGAACCCAACTTTGTGTATTTTGTGTATTCATTGATTAAATTAATTTCCCTTCTAAAAACAATAATAATAATAACAGCTATCAACAAAGCTAATTTATATTATTTATTTGAAGTTCGATAAAAGTTAAATTATTTAAAATGTCACACTTTCTTATGTATCTCTATCTCTAGAAACCTGCCACATGTGCTACTATGTTAGCTTTATTTATTTAAGGAAACTTCAGCCACTTGAAAAGGACCTTCTACCTTATCTTTAAAATAATTTTTCTCTAAACTTAATTGACAGTTGTATAAATTATAGTTTGAAACTAATAACTGTAATAGTTTAAATATTAATATTCCATTTCATAGTAATTTATTTTTTTAGTTTTTTTAAAATATAGGCTTAAAAGCTTTATTTATTTGTTCTTTTCTTTGTCTATTTGTTATCACACACACACACACACACACACACATATATATATATATATATATATATATATATATATATTTGAAATTTGGTTAAGGATTCACACAAATCCTTGACATTGATAAATTGTATAAAATGGTATGAAAAGAAGCCCACTTTTTAAACCCAAACAAATTTATTAAATGAGGTCTAAGATTTCAAATTTAGACCATTATTTATAATTAATTTTATTTGACTTCATTTAAAATCAAATCAAAATCATGAAAAAGTGGATGAAATTCTATCAATTTATTCTTCCGAAATTCAAGATTTTTTTTTAGAAAATACATTTTTAGTGCCTAAAATTTGGTGTATTTTCCTTTCAGACTTTTAATTCAAAATATTATTTTTTATTTTTTCTTTTCTGAAGTTTAGCTTTCCATTCATTTCTAGATTTTATATTTTAGATCATTTAATGACAAAATTCATAGAAACTATATTAATTATAATTTTTTTAAAAAAATTAAACTAATAAATAAGAATAAACAAAAAGACTAAAATTGAACATTATTGAAAAACTTGATAGTAAAAATTGATAAAATCTGATCTAAACTCACAACTTAGCTAAAAGTTAAGGTTAAAAAGGGCAAAAGAGAAGTTTTGGTGATAATAAAAATGTAATATTTGGAAAACTAGGGACATAGGGGTATAAATGGAATTTTAGAATAATTTTTTTAATTTAATAAATAATAAATGAGAATATGACCCTCATATTTCACTCGTGAGTTAATATATTATTCATAATTTAAAAAACTCAAAAACGATTTAAATAAAATTATTGGACATTGAGATTAATTTTATTACGATGTGAAGCATGTGAGAGATAGGTTTGGAAAGAAGCACGTACCGGCGGCCGGAATCTCGATGGCAAACTCAGTGTAACAGAAGACGGAAAGCATGGCGGAGACACCGGAGATTATGTAAGACAAGACGACGGCAGGGCCGGCGTGTCTCCTAGTCTCGAGACCTGTGAGGACAAATATTCCGGCGCCGATGACGGCACCGACGCCGAACCACATGAGGTCCCACCACGTGAGGCTCTTCTTCATCTCGTGCTGGCTTTGAGCCTTCATCTCGACAAGTTCGGTGTGCTCGGCCGACCGGGCCATGAGCCGGTCCAAGAGGCGAGCTGGTGTCGCCTTCAGCGCTTTTGTATAATTCCCCCAACTCTTAAATGACTCCTCTGGAAGAAAATCTTCCTTCGTACAGCCACAGGATCTTCTTCTGATCCCTTGGCCATCACCGGCGTTACTGTTTGGTTGCTCCATTCCTATTTCACACTGAAACAGTCAACCATAAACAACAGAAGTTTAGAAAATGAAATTCCCCCAAATTGAGAGAGAAATAAGTAATCTCAGCTCTGCCTCATTGTGTTTGTTTACCAAGAAAATGCATAAGCCTACAATAAATAATGGTTTAAAATTAAATCTCAGTTTTGCCCCTGTAATTGGGGCTTCGTCTTAAAAAGCGATCAACATTTTGAAAACACAAATCAATTTAATTCCAGTAAACTCCAATTTCAACTTCTATCCATTTGAGTTCTACTTGAAAACCATTTCCACAATTAGGAAAACGCCGACATCTAAATGAAGAGAATCAATTTAGATTCATTTACATTTGCACAGAATCAAAATCATAAACAATGCAGGAACCAGAATGAGATCTAAACCTAATCAAAATGAAATTGAAACCTATATAACAGAAGAGGTCAAAATCACAAAAGAATTATGAAGCATTTAAGTCGCCGAAAACATAGCAAAATCAAAATCACAAAAAGATTATGAAGCATTTTAAGTCGGCGAAAACACAGCAAAATCAAAACAAGTTCTGTTAATGGAGATACAAGCATTTCAAAATCCGCCAGAAAGACGCAAATTCGAATATGAGACGACTCAAGTCGCATTATCACTATTCCGTGCTAAAACAAAAACAAAAACCGCAATCGCCATCGCCATCGCCATCGTCATTGCCATTTCACAGAACCTCACATTTTCAAACATTTTAAAAACAAAAATCAACTCACAGATTCCGAGAGAGAAGGAGAAGAAAAACTGACCTGGCGACGGCGAGAGGTGAGAGAACTCAGGCGACCGGAAAATAAAAGAAGGGGAAGAGAAAGTGCTTAAGTCAAGGCGGGAAGACGGAAGAGAGGGAAAAATGGGTTATAAAGGTAGAAAACCGGAAGAAAGAAGGAGAAACGACCGACGACAGCCGGTACACTATGGTTTCAGACTCCGGAATTTGACAACGAACTGCCACCTGGCGGTTAATGGTACGGTCAGCTGAGGTTTCTAAATTTAATCATTTTAAGAAGATTCACGTTTTACTAAAGCGTTAAAAGGGAATATACGACACGTCGTATCTCCAAATCAGACTGACTCGAGTCCTTTGCCTTTGAAATCGCTTTGGATTATCGACTTTTTCAGACTATTGTCGTCCAACCAAAATCAAGGTTTCTATTTAAAAAATTGAATTTAAATAAATTTTCACTCTCTCAATTTCCTGATTTAGTTTCTAATTTTTAATTTAACTGCTCAAAAAAAAAAAAAAAAAAAATCAATTTTTATTTCTGAAATTATAATAATTTGTGCAATAATTAAACTTAATTTAATATTAATTTGGATAGGACTATTCACGATAGTTGAAATTAATGAGTTTATGAATATTTTATAAAATTAATTTAGTAAATGTGATATTAATTAAGATCTAATTAGGTCCCTATCATACAACTAAGTCAATTGAACTTTATTATAAACGTAAAACAAATATAAATTCATTATTTATGGAAAAGAAGTAATAAATGAATACCCAAAAATAAAAAATTTGTAACTTAAAAAATTACCTCATTTTCATTAATATTTTATTTTTAAAAAAATACTATTTTAAAAATCCAAAATTTTGAAAATGGCTGGGCTAGATTTTAAAAATATTTTTGAAACTAAGGAAGAGTTATATCACTAGATAACTCGGGACTATCCAACCCAACCCATAAATTTTTTTTGGTTTGGGTTAGTTAAATTCGGGTTAGTTAAGGAATTTACATATTTTTTACCGAGTTAACCCGACCAACCCAAAAATAGGATTACAACATAACCCAAAGTTACCCTCCACTACTTTTAAAATTATTATGAGTATTAATAATACTAGACGTTTGTAACTGATGTTTGTGATGTGTTGTGACTTCTGTTTGATATTTGAGATTTATAGGATTTTAGCTATTGGATAAATATGAGTTTTTAAATGATTAAAAAAAGAACAACCCGACCACCCAACCAACCCAAAAATAAGGGTTTTGTCGTGAAGTCTGTTCGAGATGCTCGGGTCACCAACTCAACTAATCTAAAATTTTGAATTGGTCTAAAATATTTTTTTAATCTAAGTCCTGTACACTTTATTTGCAACCAGATTTTAAAATGAATTTGGAAATTATAATTTTTTTTTTTTTTTTTTTGAAAAAATTGAGAATGATATCCTATAGACATAACAATTCTTTCATTTTTTTTTGTATTATTATATATATTTTTAGTTCAATTCTATACCTAAATTATAAAATTGTTTATATCACAAATAAAGAATTTTTTTAATTGTATTTGATATATTAAATATTAAAAAAATTAATATGTTTTAAATACATAAAATACTGTATATATATATATATAATTGACTTCTTAACTGCTTATTAACCAGATTCACTACTAAAAAAACACCTGATGTTGACCATGCTGAAAGACACGAAAGTATAAGTAATGTCAGTTGGCAAAATAGTGGTAAGTATCTGTTAGTGCAAGCATAATAACTCTATCGGTAATTTGATAGTGAAGCAGAGTCTAATAAAACGTGAATACATACCTTATTATCTAAGAGGAAGTAGAAATAACCGAGTGATCTATTTATTGTTTCAACTTACTATCAATAAATTATATCTCAAATTCTCGTTGTAGATAACCTTAAAACGTGCCCGCTGTGTGAATGCCTATATAAATAAGGTCATTATTAACTTCCTATTAAATAAAATAATATATATATATATATATATATATATATATATATATATATATATATATAAACACATGCATTCCCCATATTCCCTGGGATGAATCATTAAAAAGTAATAATAAAATCCCTAGTTGACTTATTTCAATCCATCCCTTTTTTTAAATTAAAAAATGACGTCAGTTTAGTTGCAATATACCTAATTAATAAAATAAAATAAAATAAAATAACTTTGACCTTATCTAAAGCCATTTCTTTTCCGTAATTAAAAATTTCAATTTGATATTTAATATTTTTAATATTTTTAAAATTATGGAGGACCGTTAGAAAACGTTAAAATTGACTGATAGGACTATTATATTTTTTAAAAGAAGAAAAGTAAAAAACAATTTGGATTATGAATAAGATTTTTATTTATTTTAAAATAATTTAATAAAATTTGAAATTATTCCAGAAATAATATGAAGAAATTTGGTTAGGGGTTTAAATTTGAGATTATATGAAAGTTTTAATAAACACGTAAATTTTATTTTTTAAATTTAATTAGTAATTATGTTTAGGAGTATGAGTGACAGTTTTGGAGTACGGGAATTTGTAGTTATTTTTATTTTTTAAAATTCTGAAATTTGAAATAATTTATCTGAGCATAAATAAAATGTTAAATTTTTAATGCCTTTTGAAATGTAAATGAACAAAGAAAATAAATATTCGTAATAAATAACAATTAATATGGGCCTATGCACGGCCCAATCTCTTACTATCCCACATCGCTTAGTTTTAAATAAATTGAGCGTTTATATTGTGCAAGCGATACTAATGGATTGTCCCTTCGGGGACATCCGATAAAATTGGAACGATACAGAGAAGATTAGCATGGCCCCTGCGCAAGGATGACACGCACAAATCGAGAAATGGTCCAAATTTTTTTTGCTAAATTACCGATTGTTGTGATTTTACGACCTTACCCCTCCCAGATTTATCGTTTTCTCCTCTGGCCATGGAGAGCTCGCAGCATCCATGGCTTCCTTCTTGGTCGTCGTCTTCTTCCGACACCGTATGTATTCATCGGTTTCTATTTATTTTTGGGTTTTCCATATTTTTCTACTTTCAAGTTGCATGCATTAGCTCGTTTTCTAGCAATTTTGTCCGAAACAACTGATTTCGGTGCGGAAAAGCTTGAATTCCTGCATTAGGGTTACGTCTGCCTTCCTGATTCTCTCTTTCCCTATACGTTTGATTTAAACTATCTATGAGTGCTGGTTTGAGTTGGATTTTGGTGCTTTATCATTTTCTTTTCCTACGAGGAAGACGGATGGAGAATCCAATTAGGGTTTCGTTCATGATTTTTGGTTTCTCAGTGTTCAATTGAGCCAACTCTTCGCTGTACTATGTGTTCCGCTTCATTCTTGTTTGTAGGTTATGAATTGAATACGTTTCTTCTATCTTGCTTGGCCATGGAATATGATTGCGAACAAGTAATGTAAACAAAATGCTCTGAAATTGGATCTGGGTTTATGGAGAACAAGATAGTATTGGGATTTTTGTTTATCTTGGATTTGTAATTGAATGGTATTTCTTTCAGGGAGAACCAAGAAGATGTCAACTTATTGTTGCTATTCACCAAGATCATAAGCACCAATTTGTTCATTCAGCTCAAACTGTGACAACATCATCCGATGATCTAAGAAGATACCAAGCATTTGATCGCATTTGATCGCTTCCCCCTCACAGCACAGGGGAAGTAGTTGACACCCTTGACATGAAGAACAGATGAACCCTCGTGCAGTGACAATAGATCCTGCACTATAGGCCTCCAGAAGACTGCCCTGCCATGGCTATTTGCTTGCTCTTCTTTCTAAAATGGAAAGGGAACGCTGTTTCTTAAGGCGTGCCGACCTGGTGAGTGTTTGTTATGATTATGTTAGATCATGAACAGCTTGTTTTACGTTATTTGGTCCTAGAATCCAGACTGTTTTGGGTTGATTAGGTACCTTGTAGGGATGTTTAAGGCTCGTGAACTAACCAATAGGAATTAAGGTCTACTTGGTACACGTTGTCACCCACATAGGGAATTCTAGGAATGATGGAGGGTATACTACTACTGATTTAGCCCTCTCATGTCTAGAGGGGTGTCACCCACATAGGGAATTCTAGGAATGATGGAGGGTATACTACTACTGATTTAGCCCTCTCATGTCTAGAGGGGAGCCATGACCTTATACTTTTCCAATTCGAAGAGGGTGGTATGAACAAGTAGTTTAACATTCTATCTTGAAAAAGCAGTGCACATGTAGTTACTATTCTAGCTTGAAAGAGCAGTGAACATGTAGTCACTATTCTTAAGGTAGGTAGTTTACGGTTCTAACTCGAGGAGAGTAGTAAGAACACATGTTCCAATCTGAAAAGGCAATGTAATAGGTAATTTACTAGTATTAGGAACAGACCGTTGTTGCTCAACACCACTAGGAAGAATCTTTCGAATAGAGCCTAGTAGGTATACACGTGTGGAGTACGATCATCGTTCTTAGAGCAAAAGGGCTCCTCCATATGTATGAGAAGTATCTTAGGACCTTTCTAAATGCACCTTTAGCAAATGGACAAACGTACACACAGAGTACTAAAAACTCGGGGTTTAAATACATATGAACCAAAAAAACGTTAGTATAGACTTTGAGCCACAATTTTGGCTAACTCTAGACGAGGCATGAACACATAGCTTCAGGTTCTGTGTATGTGAATTAGGTTGACGAGAGCTCGTAAGTAGATTCCTCATTGAGTATTTTAATATTTTATTTTTCAGGTGACCAGTAGTTTACTAGTTATACCGAGGGACGTGTTGAGTCGGTGGTTGTGGAGGGTACGTTGATCCGAGTTTTGTAAACTACTTGTTTATAACTTTTTGAAACACCCTTGGTTTGTAAATGAACTTTGTATAGCGCACACGTGTAAAACTAGTATTGTTATAATGTATTTATGTTAAAGTTTGTTCATTCTTTAGTTTAAAAGTGAAATTTTTTATCGAATTTTTATTCTTGGGCTAGTGTGATGGTTCGGCGGGTCGTTTACAATAATTCTCCATTATAAAATGTGAAGCTAAAAAATTATGAATTTTCACTATTTATATTAAGAAGTCTAAAATACACTTCTCAAAAACTAATTTACTAGATGAATATTTATAATTCAAAAATCATACCAAATTTAAAAGGTATTGCCAGCAAATTTCTTGAAAACTCTCTTAATTGTGCATTTTGCTCGTGTTTTTGTGGTTCATTATATGTTAGGAAAATATTTTCATTAAAGTGAGACTTTATAAGAAGGTACAAATTGCGACACGTTTTGAAATTTGAAATCCTTATGTTAAACACACGTGATAGTGAAGGAAAATGGGTCTAGAATACCGTAAAAGTAGTATAAGATAAGTAACTATATGAAACAAGTTTTAAGAAATATTTGTATTAGTGATTATGACGATGGACACGTGTCAATCTAATTATATTTTGGACCACGCTGTTTGCCATCAAGAGTAGATGGGAATTTGTAATTATTTTTATATTTTAAAATTCTGAAATTTGAAGTAATTTATCTCAAACAGAGCATAAATAAAATGTTCCATTTTTAATGCCTTTTGAAATGTAAATGAACAAAGAAAATAAATATTCGTAATAAATAACAATTAATATGGGCCAGCCAAATCTCTTACTATCCCACATCGCTTAGTTTTAGATATATTAGGCGTTTATATTGTGTAGGCGATACCAAGCGATTGTCCCTTCGGGGACATCCGATAAAATTGGAACGATACAGAGAAGATTAGCATGGCCCCTGGGCAAGGATGACACGCACAAATCGAGAAATGGTCTAAATTTTTTTTCTAAATTACCAATTGTTGTGATTTTACGACCTTACCCCTCCCAGATTTATCGTTTTCTCCTCTGGCCGTGGAGAGCTCGCAGTATCCATGGCTTCCTTCTTGGTCGTCGTCTTCTTCCGACACCGTAAGTATTCATCGGTTTCTATTTATTTTTGGGTTTTCCATATTTTTCTACTTTCAAGTTGCATGCATAAGCTCGTTTTCTAGCAATTTTGTCCTAACCAACTGATTTCGGTGCGGAAAAGCTTGAATTCCTGCATTAGGGTTACGTCTCCTTTCCTGATTCTCTCTTTTCCTATACGTTTGATTTAAGCTGTCTATGAGTGCTGGTTTGAGTTGGATTTTGGTGCTTTATCATTTTCTTTTCCTACGAGGAAGACGGATGGAGCATCCAATTAGGGTTTCGTTCGTGATTTTTAGTTTCTCAGTATTCAATTGAGTCAACTCTTTGCTGTACTATGTGTTCCGCTTCATTCTTGTTTGTAGGTTATGAATTGAATACGTTTCTTCTATCTTGCTTGGCCATGGAATATGATTGCGAACAAGTAACGTAAACAAAATGCTCTGGAATTGGATCTGGGTTTATGTAGAACAAGATAGTATTGGGATTTTTGTTTATCTGGGATTTGTAATTGAATGGTGTTTCTTTCAGGGAGATCCAAGAAGATGTCAACTTATTGTTGCTATTCACCAAGATCATAAGCATCAAATATTTGTTCATTCAGCTCAAACTGTGACAACATCATCCGATGATCCAAGAAGATACCAAGCATTTGATCGCATTTGATCGCTTCCCCCTCACAGCACAGGGGAAGTAGTTGACACCCTTGACATAATGAACAGATGAACCCTCATGGAGTGACAATAGATTCTGCACTATAGGCCTCCAAAAGACTGCCCTGCCATGGCTATTTGCTTGCTCTTCTTTCTAAAATGGAAAGGGAACGCTGTTTCTTAAGGCGTGCCAACCTGGTGAGTGTTTGTTATGATTATGTTAGATCATGAACGGCTTGTTTTACGTTATTTGGTCCTAGAATCTAGTTGTTTGCTTTACGGACTGTTTTGGATTGACTAGGTACCTTGTAAGAATGTTTAAGGCCATGACTTTAAGGCCATGACTAGGTACCAATAGGAATTAAGGTCTACTTGGTGTTACCCACATAGGAATTCTAGGAATCATGGAGGTATACTACTACTGAGTTAGCCTTAGCCTTAGCCTGGTCATGCCTAGAGAGTCATGACTTTATACTTTTCCAACTCGAGGAGGATGGTATGAACAAGTAGTTTACCCTTCTAGCTTGAGAAAGTAGTGAATATGTAGTTACTATTCCTAAGGCAAGTAGTTTACCGTTCTAACCTGGGGAGGGTGGTATGAATAGGTAGTTTACTGTTCTAGCTTGTAAAGGCAATTTGACAGGTAGTTTACTAGTCCTATGAACAGGTAGTTGTTGCTCGACACCACTAGGAAGAATCATCCGAATGGAGCCCAGTAGGTATACACGTGTGGAGTACGATCATCGTTTTTAGAGCAAAGGGGCTCCTCCATACATTTGAGAATTAACCTAGGGCCTTTCTAGGGTTACAGTGACTCAATATGCATTTAGCCCAAGGTTGACTACGTAAAACTCAGAGTTTTAGATCACTCCTTAAAGGAGGTATGCATAGGGGTTTAAATATATATGAACCATAAAAGGTTAGCATAGACTTTGAGCCACAATTTTGGCTAACTCTAGGGGGTATGAGCACACAACTTCAAACTTCAAAGTGCGTGTATATGAATTTAGTTTGACGAGAGCTCATAAGTAGATTGCTTACGGAGTATATTAATACTCACTATTACTATATTTTATTTTCCAGGTGACCAGTAGCTTACTAACCATAGTGAGGGACGTGTTGAGCCGTGTGGTTGCGGAGGGTACGTTAATCCGAGTTTTGTGAACTACTCGTTTATAACTTTTGAAACACCCTCAACCCTTGGTTTGTGAATGAATTCTGTTGGGTACACCTTTAAAACTTACTAGTATTGTTATAATAATTTGTATTCTCATGCATTGAAAGCGGGTCGGGTCGCTACAATAATTCTCAAAACTCATAATTTTCACTTCTCAAAAACTAACTTACTACATGAATATTCACTATTGATCGAGTGAACCTGAATATAAGTAGAATTCAAATTACATACCCATCGTACCAAATTTGAAAGTTATTGTCAACAAATTTCTTGAAAACTCTCATTAAAATATTTTCATTTATAAGTACAAATTACAACACTTTTTAAAATTTAAAATTTGAAATCTTGAAGATAAACACTCGATAGTGAAAGAAAAACACGTGATAGTGGAAGGCAAATAGGTCTAGAATACTGTTTTTAAGAAATGGTTGTAGGAGTCGACTATGACAATAGTAATTATTTAGGGTTTAGGAACCCGTTTATATCCTATTATATTTTGGAATTTGTAATTATTTTTATATTTTAAAATTCTGAAATTTGAAGTAATTTATCGCAAACAGAGCATAAATAAAATGTTCCATATTTAATGCCTTTTGAAATGTAAATGAACAAGGAAAATAAATATTCGTAATAAATAACAATTAATATGGGCCTAGGCATGGCCCAATCTCTTACTATCCCACATCGCTTAGTTTTATATCTATTAAGCGTTTATATTGTGTAGGCGATACCGAGAGGTCGTCCCTTCGGGGACATCCGATAAAATTGGAACGATACAGAGAAGATTAGCATGGCCCCTGCGCAAGGATGACACGCACAAATCGAGAAATGGTCCAAATTTTTTTTTCTAAATTACCAATTATTGTGATTTTACGACCTTACCCCTCCCAGATTTATCGTTTTCTCCTCTGGCTGTGGAGAGCTCGCAGTATCCATGGCTTCCTTCGTTGTCGTTTTCTAGCAATTTTGTCTGAAAACTGATTTCGATTCGGAAAAGCTTGAATTCCTGCATTAGGGTTACGTCTCCCCTCCTGATTCTCTCTTTCCCTATACGTTTGATTTGAACTATCTATGAGCGCTGGTTGCTTTGCAGGAGTTTGATTTTGGTGCTTTATCATTTTCTTTTCCTACGATTAGGGATTCGTTCATGATATTTAGTTTCTCGGTGTTCAATTGAGCCAACTCTTTGCTGTTCTGTGTTCCGCTTGATTCTTGTTTGTAGGTTATGAATTGTGTTCCGCTTGGGTCAGTTTGATTGAGTGACTCCAACAACTATAAAATTCACAACTCGACTCTTTTTCACTAAGCTTGATATCCGTAGTCTTGTCTGTCGAATTCTCTATAATGGTCGACACCGTCCTCTTGGTTAAGGTTCTGGTTCCGGAGTTCAGTCTCATGAATCTTGCTGGCCTCTCTGACTTGACCCTATTTACCTTATCCATTCGTCTAGCATCAATTTCATAATCAAAAGTTGGATTGAGTTACCCATCTCTCTATTTTCGAGTTAAGTTGGATTGAGTTGAGTTATCAAATGATTTTGTTTAACTATTTAAAGAAATCCTAATTATCATAATCAAAATCTCATAAAACTCGATATAAAACATTCATACATTCATAAATCACAACACATCACTAACATTGGTTATTAAAAGGGCAGTAATGTTGAATTGTAACTCTATTTTCGAGGGGGAGAAGTTGATACGCAGAGAGAGAGAGAGAAGTCACATCACAAACAAACTCAAATTTTTTGTTTTTAAAAAATCAACTCAATACAAACCGAATTTTTTTTAACCCAACCCAACTTTTATGGTTTGGATTGACTAGTTCAAGTGAGTCGAGTTCTCGAGTCATAAGAAGTAACAAAAGTGAGAAATGAAATCTTTGGGAGCTTTTTCAAGTACAAATTCAATGACTAATGTCTGATAGCATAAAAGTCTTACAAAAGGTTAACTGCATCTCGATAATGGCTATTTAATTTCAAAATTTCTGAGACTAATATGGTAATACAAAGCTGAAAAAGAAGACCTGTGATGGATAGTACAAAGAATGATTGTAATCTAAAATGCTACAAGACTTGGAAGAAAAGAAAAGGTAAAAAAAGGTAAAAATGGAAGTCAATATGAACAGCAATCAAGGAATTAACACTGAAGTAAGCAAGAAACTGAAACTTAAGTGAACAAAGTTACAACGTCTCTGCGGTATCCTCTAACGATCAAGAGCCGAGGCACGTTCTCAACCAACAAATCCAAGTACTCCATATAGAAGTATGCGGGATGGTCGACAGGAGGTGGCGGGAGGCTAACGAGCACGACAGCAGCCATCCTCGAGTATCTCAGAATTGTCGAGTTCAACTTGAGAGTTGTATTTAGAAACTTCCCAACCTGCTGCTCATTCACACTGACAGGCTTCCCATCAGCCATGAGTGTGGTACCTCTGCTCTTAGCTGCTGCCTTCATTTCACCTAAATAACTAGCAATCCTCCCTTGAGCAGCAGTGAAGGCTTCCATTGATTCGTCTGGTTGCGCGCCCTCCACTTGCGTGTCCCATGATTTTATCGTTATAACGATCACCTCAGCTTGCATCCGAAGATCATATAAAAACTTTTTGACATCAGCTTTGAGGCCCTCCGCGTCGGAATCCTCCTCTGCAATGCAGAACACCTGAATCTTACAGCTTTCAAAGGTCTCCTTTGTAAGGAGAAGCTGAGAGAGGAGAAGCATAAGACCACCATCTCTCACAATCCAGTACAAGTCGATAGTTCCATACTGCCTCTGAAATTCATTAGGCCATTCATCCAGACCCTTAACAATGACAACTGCTTTGTTAGCATCAATGCAGTCGTTAATTATTCCAACAAAAGTAGTCGGAATTTCTATTAGATTTTCACGACGCCATATTTCTGGATATCGCATCACTACAATATTTGGCTTGAGATTTCCGAGACCCATCGTCTGAACGATCCCCCTGAAACCTTCAGACATTGTGGGAGCCACAACAATCTCTGCCACACCTTCACAGCGTTTGTAATCAATATATGTAGCAAGCTGCTTGCAGGCAGCTTTTGCATCTTCAACCCGTTCATGGTAATCTCCATCTAGAATGGAGACAAATATGGACATTCCACGGCCTTTTTTCTTCATGCAGTTTGCAAAATCTGCAAGTTTAGGGTGACAGGGTACATTTTCTGGCAGCTTTCCCCATGGCCGGCAAAATATCAAGGGAATGGGATACCAATTCTTTGGGTGGACTTGGCTAGCTGCAATATAAAAATACTGCTATATTAACAACAGTAACAAACATCTACAGCAGTACATCCACTCATATGTAAGCCAAAGATAGCGAACGGGTCATCAAACTCGCAAACAACGAAGGAGAAGAAGAAAGAAAGGCACGTCCTGTATGACTCCCAGCATAAAAAGAGAACTGTTAACCTTGGACAAACCGAACATTACGGATTCCTAGGAGTTGGAACATTAACATTAATGGTAAGCAAATTCTACTAAACTTTAACATGATTGGTAAGCCAAATTCCTGGTCTAAGACCTAGTAAGTCCCCATAGTTAAAGCAGATACAAAGCTCTATAACAAAGTGAAAGCATGCAGCGAAAAAAATCCTTAAAAAGAATTCAGGTTACCATACCCCTTCCCACTGCCTTTCCACGATCAGTAATTACAAAGCTAATAACCGAACCTATCTATAACAGTGCAAATGGTTCTCCACAACAGAACAAGTTATAGATGAACATCCAAATTAAATGAAACCAAAAACACTACCATAAAGCAAATGACCCAAAAACTATAGTCAAGATAGTGTTTATAGGTATTATGCTCACCTCCAAGTGAACGAAGACTGCGAAGAGCAAGTTGAAAATATGCACTCTTGAAACCATCACCCCAGTCCCCAGCCTTACCCCTAAGGCATACATAATAATATAGAAGGCTGGCAAGGGCTAGAGACACTATCGTGAATGACCACGAGATCAAGAACATTATCACTGTAAACAAAGAAGAAAGAAATTGATTAAATGACATCTCATAATGGTTCGGAGGGAGGGACAGAGAGAGCCATGCAGGAGATGACAGGCAAATAAATGGTTCTAATGACTAGCAAAACGTATCTCATGTCCAATAAATAACAGTTAGTTGATGCAAATATTTCGATCCTTAGATTTTGGGAATGCAATTAGTCACGTGTCCGATAGAAACATCAGAAAGAAAAATATTACCTTATTTTTCATTCATAACAAGTAGAACATACAAGAATTTGTTGACTATGTTGCACGAATTATAATGCTATTCATCATTGAATTTATTAGCAATTGTACGCACTTAAATAAAATGGGGAAAAAAAACGTTAAAGATTTCTCTTTATTATAGCTACTTTTTGTAGAGTAGTGCGCCAAATAGATACTCTGAGATTTCAAGTAATGGAATAAAATAGAAAGTTTCTGAGCTAAAATCAGAAAAACTAAACAATAAAAAGCACTTGATTCTAAAAATATCACTCACTACATATTTGAAAGTATAGCATACCTACACAAAGTGATGCTCCAAGAAGAGAGAGGCTCCAATGATGGAATCTCCAGCGTGGACGCCAACTGGGAGCGTCTAGTAGGTCCAAAAGGAAGCAGGATAAGTTCACACCAGCATAACAAAGTAGGAAAAACATGGTTACAGTTGGTGTGATAAGATCAAGATTCCCAATTATCACACATCCGATGCAGAGAAATGCAGTAAAGAGGGTTGCAAAGTATGGCTCACTGCCATCTGCTACTTTAAAATAGTTTAGAATAGGCAATATATCATCATTGGCTATGGCTGCTAGTAAGCGAGGGGCTCCTGTCAGACTCTGAAGAGCAGCTCCAAGGGTTGATAAAATAATTCCAACATAAATAAGTGCTGGGAAAGGCCAAGCAACCGTAGCAGTAAGAAGCCTACATAAGAAATTTTGGTTCAGTATAGAAACATTCTGAACTGCTCAACCGAAGCCTACATAAATAATGTATTAGTATCAAATTCCACCCTCCCATCTCTAAGGACTGCTCAACTTTCTATTTATACTACAATTTTGAATCTGATGCCTAACAATGATTTGTAGGGGAAAAAACATAATGCTTCAGCTGTCGCATATTCTCAAGGATTTGACCAATGTCAGAGATCTTTCCCATCCAAATCACTCACTAGCAAATAGTAATAAATGAATAATGGATAATGCAGTGCCTCACTCGCTATAAGCCACTCAAATAGTCATGTATCAGAATTTCCAATGATCTAACATTTACATCAATTCACTTGGTATTATGACATATTTTACCTATCTGTCAACAATTTCTCTCTAGTTGCCAGTGCTCCAAACAACAACACAGAGACCAGATATAATGCAGTTGTTGTCAGAGTTGCAGCCAATGTTCCAATAGGAATTGAACGCNAAAAAAAAAAAAAAAAAAAAAAAAAAAAAAAAAAAAAAAAAAAAAAAAAAAAAAAAGAACAGAAGAAGCTAAAAATATGACCAGTAATAGTAATGCAAATAAATGGGTACTGTAACAGCTTTGCTTTAGGATCAATGGCAACTAAATCCAATATCCGACAATCCTAATTTCAATAAAACAAACAGCTCTCACATAAGCGGAAAGACAATTTGGACTCCATACTGTAGAAATTCAGAAAAAGTAATATGTAATTTTAACTCAATATATGCAAAAGCTGGAAAAATAAAATCCAACCCTTACTTGAAATTCCAATAGACTTTTCCTAAAGGATCAGGAATTCCAGCACTGTTCGTCATCTGATAATCTGAACTCCAATTTTCTTTAAAAGATTCCAAACTCAATCCTGTGATGCCATCTGAAGAACATAGCAAAGAAAGCACCAATTCAATTCCTCCACTATATTATGTATACCTTTGATAAAAGAGACGAAAAATTAAATGACCTTCATTATAATTATATTGGAAAACTTAACTCGCTATAGCATTGTTGAAAGACCCTGGCCAACTGATGGTTAAATATGTATGAAGTATTGTTACATCCAAGGTCTCATACAATTTTATTTAATGCTAATTTAAAGCATACGAAAAAGTCCAACACAAATCTTTTATTTTTTGCTGCAAAATGTCAACTAGGTATTATTACTTGTTTTTTAAAAACAATGAGAAAGAGAAAAGAAATCTTTAAGAAAAAAAAGGTCGACCAAGTAAATCAAAATCCCTAAATACTACTAACAATAAATCTGAATAAGTCTCTAAATACTAAGTAACTAAATAATTCTCCTTACTTAGGCTAATCTTTCGACAAGTTTAATAACATTTTGAGATAGCTAGTTGTATCTAAAAGACAAGCCGAGATGCACACATAAGTTAATCAAGACCTCTAGGTACCCACAATAATTTATACTAGAAAAGAGTCCGAAGAATCAACTAGGCAGACATTTGTAACACATCTCCATTCAACTTTAGAGGTAATTGTAGCGCTTGAAATCTGGCAGGTTGACAATTTGCAAGATGCAGAATGCAAACTTAAAGAACAGTCAGGTGTACATGCGGCTCACATATTTAAAAGGACATGCTCATAAGAAATTATTATGCATTAAAAATAAAAAAGTCACCTGAAGGGTTGTTTTTTCTTGCCACAAAAATTCCAAGAAATATGCTAACCACTGAGAACAAGACTGGAATAAGGAAAGCAGGAGCAACCCTATTAATCATTTTCACACCACCAAATACAATGAAGCACAGAAGAATCGTCACAATAATGCCATAAACTTGCAAGTCATGTGAACTTGGACTTTGTATTGGTGCTGCAACAGTTGTTCCATTAACTTTTGTTACAGTCTCTGCATCGCAATAACAAAATGATCAACGTACTGCAACAGATCTCTCTGATAGAATTTGTCTTGCTGATGAAAAATATCTAGAATGCCATAAAATATCTAGAATTTGTCTTGCTGATGAAAAATGCCATACTGTTTTGGAATAGACAATAGCACAAATTACAATGTGAAAACATTTAACTTAAAGGAGAAGCTGGTGAGATATTCTTATAACAAAGCTTCCAATATCGATACTATCTAAACCAGCATTATAGAACTCCATATGCTTTTGCAAGAGTCCATTGTATTAAATTAGATTGCCATCCAATCCTTAGTTGCAATTCCACCTATTATATGATATTATTTAGTTTTATATAAAAGAAAACATTCTCCACTGTAGTGATGTAGAAAACCATGATTATTACTTAAAAATGACATTACTTCGTTGTAAAAAGAAAGCCACCGTGTCTTCGAGAAACTAAACTATAGTAATAATGTTTCATATGTAAAATTATAACAACCTCTCAGATCAGACAAATATATCCTTGCTATAAATAGAAAACTAAATTAATAAAAATACCCTAGAACTTTATACTTTGTCTCAAAAATACCCCTAAACTTTCAAAAGTTTCAATAATACTCTCAAACTTCAAAAAATGTCTCAAAATATCCTTCAACTTTTAAAAAAATGTTTAAAAATACCTTTACCATTAGTTTTGGATGGAAACCATTAATATTTTGTTTCAAAAATATCCTTAAACTTTCAAAAGAGTTCTAAAAAATTCCCTTTTAACTTTTAAAAGTGTTCCAAAAATACCTATTGGTAAATTTTGAAAGTTTAGGGATACTTTTATTCATTTATCCTAAATAGAAATTAGAAACTAAAAATTTGATATTGAGTTATAATGAAAACTAAGAGATCCACAACTGATAACAATATAAAAAGGCTAAGTAAATAAAGAACAGTTCATGTCTATATACTAGCAGCAAAGACTCATCATCACCTCTGAATAGCCCTGCAGCTGGTACAGCATTCAAAAATGTTTCTACAGCTCCCAACACATAACTGAACCAACAGATGGAGAGAAGGCAAAGTTAACATAAATACAGAGCTAATGCAAATTTAAACTTAAAAAGGAAAAAAAAAGCAGCTAACAATAAAAGAATAGTAAGACTACTACAACTCTGAAGTCTTCAATATTATACCAATCACATATATCGACGACCATCAAAGTTAAATTAAGCATTTATACTCACAGAGCACCAGCAACTGCATTTCCGAGAAAGAAACATAGCCCAATGCTAACTCCAACCTCTGGACCAAGGGCACGACCTATCAGATAATATGGTCCCCCACCCTAGAAGAAATAAACGATCAAACAACTTACTTGACATCCAAGCATATTCAAGGGAAACTTAGCTGGTATTTTTCTCACTACCAAACTAATGGGACAGGCATTTTATGTGACAAATTACTCCATGAAACTGTCAGTGAATAGCCGAAAAACAACATTCAATTGGATAAATTATCAATACAAAATCTTTGGTGAGACCTACTTGCAAGTGAAGACTCATTTTTATTACTCCTTTGGAAGAATAAAGATCTTTTAGACCATAAGAAATAAACTGACAGATTAGACAATGTGACATTCAATAAGGTCGGTCGATCTATCACCTTCGGAAAGGAAATTGTGTTGCCAAGAATAGAGCATCTTCTTAATGTTGTCTATAATAGGTTCCCAAAATAATTGAGAAGGTTTTCCATATAAAGGGGAGCCCCAAGTAAGCAGTTGGCCATTCACCCACCTTGCACACAAATTTGTTGGCAACAGAATCCACACAAACAACATTGCAGTTGATGCCCAAAAACTCAGATTTATGCCTAAAACCAGAAGCTTCTTCAAAAAGGTAAATCAAGCTACGGAGATTATTGATATCATCTTTTTTGTTGGGGGAGAAAATAATTGTCATTGACAAACAATAGATGATTGATTTGAGTGGAACCGTTGTCCAGAATATAACCTTCAATGAAGTCATGATTAGCTGTCAAGGACAAGAACCTGTTAAGACGATCTATCACAATGATGAAGAGGAAAGGAGACGAAGGGTCACCTTGACAAAGGCTGTGGCTTTATTTTTTCCCCTTGGTTAACAGTTGATGATGGTGGACAAGTTGGTTGATGATACGCAACCTTTGATCCATAACCTCCATTTGGATCCAAACCTTTTGACTCTCAACATTTCATCAGAAAAATCCCAATCAGCCCTGCCAAAGGCTTTTTCTACATCAAGTTTGATGACCACCCCTTTAGTCCACTTTCTATGCCAATCTCCAATGCAATGGCAATGAATGATGCATCCAAAATTTGTCTTCCTTCAACAAAGGCTGATTAAAAATCCATGATGGTTGATGGAAGGACTTTCTTGAGCCAATTAGAAAGGACTCTAGCAACGACTTAGTAAAGACAAGTGATAAAGCTTATGGGCCTATAAACCCCAACTTTTCTAGCACTGGTTTTATTCGGAATATAGCAAATTTAGGTTTCATTGACATTGTTGTTGATGATACCTGAAAGAAAAAAATCTGAACACTCTTGTTATGTCGGGTTTAAGGATGTTTGACTTTCTAAAGAATTCAGCAGTGAATCCATCCGGCCTGGGGGATTTACTAGAACCCAATGCTTTAACTGCAAGCCAAATTTCATTCTCTGTGAATGGGGCTTCTAACGAGCAGCTATGTTCAACAATGACAGGTCTCAATTGATAGGATGAGGGAGGAATCTCCTATCTGTATTTTTTGTGAAGAGTTATGAATAGAAATTTCTTTCTGCGTTGTGAACTTGTTCTTGTTCTTTCATGCTGGTATGGTCATAATAAAAAGGCCACAATCTTCGAACCAAGGAGCAAGCGCCATCAAATGGGAATTGGGAGTAAAAGTGGAGCTGTCCTTGGGAAGAAGGATTAAAACACACCGAAGCCCCTCAATGGGTTCAGACAACATAGATGGAGGAGAATCAGAGGCACTTTGTAGGGGTCTGGACAGGTAAAATTTTGTTTCTGCTTTCGAGAGAAGGGGAATGACGGTTGTAGTACTTCTGTGTAATGTTGAATTTCATGTTTGAAACTATTTATGTAAGTCCATGGCCTTATTTCAAAAATATTGATTATGAATTTTCGCACTTAAGTCTTAAGCATGCATGAGTTGCCGTCACTAATTAGGTTAAGAAAATTAGGGGCATTACAGTTTCCATGTCCCATTTGCCAATAAGTAAGCAACCAATGTTTATCCAACCCCCATAAGAAGGTACAAGGTGTTACTTAAAATATTCCCCGCAATTCTATGGGGAATAAAGAAGTTGATAAGACCACACTTTTTGCCAATCTTTACAGAAACCCAAAATTTTTGCTTCGTTGGTTTTATTGTAGAAATAAAGGTCCTTATAGGAAGGTTGGTGGCCCTCACTAATGGCAGCTTTAGTTTCTAAGCTGAAGAAATTGACAAGGCCTACAAAGTAATCCATTTTTTCGCTTGATCTCCTGCAGGGATCAGCAGACGGCTTTTTCTCCATTGTAGTCCAGCTTCACCAGACACGGTATCCTTTCTTAGTAAAACTTTTCTCAATCCAAACTATTTGATCGTCAATCCTTGTCTCTTTGAGAAATTTCTAGTTCAAAGGCGAGGTGAGAAGAGACTTAAGAGTATCATTGATCAATCACAAAGTACTCCAATGAATCAATAAGGAAAATGCTTCGTCGAACACGGGAGCCTTGAGAGGTTGGGTCTACTTCAATCAAAAACATTTTTCTTTCTATCGAGATTGCTCTAATTTGTTGTGGCCTAGACATGGTAGAGATGGGTGGGGATGGGAGAATAGATTAAGGGGTGGAGATATGGTGGCAGTTCTGGCCAGGTGGAGGAGTGGATTAGGGAAGGAAGAGAGGAGGGAATGGAGAGAGGTTAGATATGGTGAAGTTTTTTTTTTTTTTTTTTTTTNCTAGACATGGTAGAGATGGGTGGGGATGGGAGAATAGATTAAGGGGTGGAGATATGGTGGCAGTTCTGGCCAGGTGGAGGAGTGGATTAGGGAAGGAAGAGAGGAGGGAATGGAGAGAGGTTAGATATGGTGAATTTTTTTTTTTTTTTTTTTTTTTCAAAGGGTCACTATACAATCTAGATCCACAAAACTAATATTTTATGGAATCTTTTAATGAGAATCAATATTTTGACTGCTAATTATCTTTCATGCATGACCTTCTCCTAGAGCTTTTAGCGAGTTTCCACTATAATATACCTAAGCGAGCACTTAAATCTAAATTTTGATTTACAACTTAAAATTATTGAAGTCAGTTGAATACCAAATGCATCATTGAATATTTTATAGATACTGCTATATTCTTCCTCGTATAAATCGACGCTCTTAATAGTTCACTACAAATTAATAAGTTTTGGAACAGCACCACCAGAGGTAAACCAACCACAGCCATAAGAATATTATATGCAATTAGGAAGTTATGGGCAATAAAATTCAACCTAGGAAATGTACCTTCATTGCACCATTAGTTGCAATAGCACTTAGTGAGATCGAAGTCAAGAACGTACATAAACCACAAAACGACACCAGCACTAATGACTCACCAATACCAGCCATGCCAACAATCCTGCGTTTTTGTTCATAATAGAAACATCTGTCATTTAGATAAGAGAAAGTATACAAAAAAGTCTCCCATAAAACAGGACTTAACAAACAGGCAACCAGCAACGGATTCACTATAACAAGAAGGAACCCCAATTGTTGATTGTACTAAAAAAAGGAGATTACAGAAGAAATTAGGCACATGGACTCATGCATGTTAGCTCATTGAAAAACCAGACGAAATAAATTCATATAAAACAAAATGCAATGCAAGGTATATATCACCATATGTCTAAATCACTAAGAAAAGTATGTTCGGCGTATAGGGGGGCCTTCTATTCCAGATGGACAATTTAAAGGACAGATGTGTTTGCTCTGTCATATTGACCTACAGAAAGAAGAACATATTGCGGTTTCCACCCAACATAGCTAGACTAAACAACTAGGGAATTTAGGAAAGTACCTAACCTGCTAACCCACTTCCAGACCTCATAAACGTGACTTGTCATTTTTTAAAAAATAATAATAATAATAATAATAAAATATAACAGAACTTCATTAAAGTCAAAAAAGGTTATGGGAAACATCTCCCTTGAAACCTTAACCAAAAAACATGGATTATATGAAACACCCTCGATCAACTATAATCGACAAGAACGAACAAAAAAATTTGCAAAATAATCCAAATGGAAGCAATATATTTCACAGCCGAACAAGGAAAAATCTCAATGGAAATTTCCCAAATCCAAGTGGGAATTAAAATTATGGACCACCAAAATGTTGGAAATTTGAAGAAAAGGTGGTGTTTAATTGGGGTTGGAATGACATAGGAGAAGGATGGTTTAGGAAATCTAGAATTTGGTTCAACTGGAGTTGGCCCATTGAATGAATTTGGCCCCTGTAAATTGCAATTAGGGTTGGAAAAGTTTCATAAATTGCCCCCATCCTATCTCCCTTTTTTTTCATCGTGAGCCACCAACTCCCAAGCATTTCTTTCTTATTCAACCTTCACCGGTAAAGGTGACGGCTTTTTCCATTTGACTAAAGTGATGGTGGTGGCGGCCACACCACATTAGAGTCATGTGCGGGGAACTGACACGCCTCCGACAAAGTTGTGGCAAGATTGTCACCCTCTGATGACGCTGCAACAACTAGCATTGCATGTCCCTATCCGATGGGATCCGACCAATTAGCCACCTCTAACAAACCTGCAACATCTGACACCTCCTCCTCTCTCTTTTCTCTTCTTTTATGTCACTGTGGTTTCAACCGGCTTTTTTTTCAACTTTGATTTTGATTTCTTTCACTTTTCTCCTCTTCTCTCTCTTGAACTCTTTTCGATCATTCAAGGACACTGAACCTAATTTCTTCTCTTCATTTCTCCATTTAGATTTTCAATGCTACCCTAGATGTATTGATTAACATATAAAAATAGTTGGGGAATTATATTTGGTGGTATAACGGTTATTAGTTAGGGATATATCTTAGGTATTAGTTTTTTTCTTTCTTTTTTTTTTTTTTTCTTTCTTTCTTTCTTTCTTTCTTTCTTCTTCTTATAGTTCGTAGTATATTTTATTTTGTTTTCAAAATTTGGTCGGTATAAAAATTTTATTTTTGGGAGTATATTTTATTTTTGGGAGTTAGTTAATAGTATATTTTGTATATCTTATCTTATTTTCAGGATTTTGTCTAGTATATTTTATTTTATTTTTAGGAGTTAGTTGGTAACTTGTATCCTATTTAAACACATTATTGAACACTGCATTTTCTATCCCACTTCTATTCTCATTCTTAACATGGTATCAAAGCATCCATCTTGATTTCTTAAATATTAAAATTTTCTTTGTGGCAGAATCAGCCAAATCCAGCTTCAAAACGTCCGATGTTGATTTAACACATCCTTATTTCATTCATCCCTCTTATCAGCCAAAATATTCACTTGTTCCAATCAAATTAAATGGGACAAATTACCAATCTTGGAGTAAATCAGTTATGCATGCTCTTATTGCCAAAAAGAAAATTGGCTTCATTGATGGCACAATTGAAGAACCATCTCAAGATACAAATTCAACCGAATTTGAACTCTGGAACCAGTGCAACAGTATGATATTGTCTTGGTTAACTCATTCAGTTGAAGCAGATATCGCTGAAGGTATTATTCACGCCAAGACAGCTCATCAAGTGTGGGTTGATCTTCACGATCAATTCTCACAAAAGAATGCTTCAGCAATTTTTCAGATACAAAAGTCAATAGCAATGATGTCACAGGGAACCATGGCTCTGTCAGTATATTTCACCAAGCTCAAAGCACTCTGGGATGAATTGGAAGTGCACCGCACACCATTTACTTGAAATCAACGTCAAATACATGTTGATCAACGCGAAGAAGACAAGTTGATGCAATTACTCATGGGGCTCAATGAGTCTTATAAAACGGTGAGATCTGACATATTGATGATGACTCCATTACCTAATGTGAGGCAAGCATATACATTACTTGTATAAGAAGAGATGAAGCATCAGGTAACTTCTGAACCTACTGAGGATTTCTCAATTGCAGCAACAGTGCAGAAGAAGACAACATATTCAAAGTTCACCCTGGACAAATCATGTGAACACTGCAATAGGAGCGGTCATACAATTGATAAATGTCGAATCCTTAAGTTTCACTGTAAATTTTGTGATAAAAGGGGACATACAGAAGATCGATGTCGACAGAAAAATAATTCTGAAAGGGCAGTACAAGTCAATCAACGCAACAATCGCAGATATCGATCCTCTGCAAATATGGCCGATGTTTCTCAGCTGAATATAGAAGAAGAGTCCCCTAATTCCATTCCAAATTTTTCTTCTAAGCAATTACAACAAATAGCACAAGTCTTATCTGCACTCAATCATCGTCCTTCTGGTAATTCTGACAGTTACATCAATGTTGCAGTTTTGTTTCCCATATCTGCATTATCCATTAACTCTGCTAGTTCTAATTCATGGATTCTCGATAGTGGAGCTACAGATCATATAGTATCCAAAGCTTCTGTTATGACTGAACCCAAGGCTGCAATCATTTCTACAAAAAAATTTGTCTAAACCAAAGGCTGCAATCATTTCTACAATAAATTTGCCTATGGAGAGACAGACAGCACATGTGTCACATATTGCCAATGTTTCCTTTAATCCCGACCTTAAATTAAACAATGTTTTATGTGAGCCTTCATCCAATTTAAACCTGATGTCCATCACCAAACTTACCAATGACTTGAAATGTTGTGTCACATTCTATCCTGATTCTCGTGTTATGCAGGACTTGGCTACGGGGAAGATGATTGGTTCGAGTAAACAATTCGGAGGTCACTATCATATTTCTTCATCTCCAATCAAATCTTCAGCTCATCAAGTATCTCAGTCATTTGATTTGTGGCATTTACGCCTAGGTCATCCTTCATTTTCTCGTTTTAAATTTCTAGCTGATCAATTGCATCTTAATAATGCTACTTTTTCTCATAACGGTAGTATTTGCCCGTTAGCAAAACAAATTAGGTTGTCTTTTCCAAGAAGCTCAATAACAACACATTCTGCCTTTGATCTATTACATTGTGATGTTTGGGAACCTCATAAAATTCCTACCTGTTCTGGTTTACGTTTTCTTCTCACTATTGTTGATGATTTTACTCGATGTACTTGAGTTTTTCTTATGCAACATAAATCAAAAGTACATCATTTGTTAATGAACTTTGTTAAATTTGTTCAAACTCAATTTCATACTACTATTAAGATAGTATGATCAGACAATGAGACTGAGTTCCTATCCTTGCAACCATTTTTTACTTCTTGTGGCATTGAATTTCAACGCACTTGTGTCTATACTCCACAACAAAATGGAGTTGTAGAATGTAAGCATCGTCATATCCTAAATGTAGCTAGGTCTCTTCTCTTTCAGTCACAAGTTCCACTTAATTTTTTTGGGAGGGTGCATTTTACTATTGTCTTATAAATAGAACACCATCACCATTGTTATCTAACAAGACACCCTTTGAAGCACTCTACAAACGATCGCCTACATTTCATCATCTTAAAGTTTTTGTTGTAAATGTTATGCAACTGTAGTACATCCTAAGCAAAAGTTTGAACCTCGAGCAATTCCTTGTGTTTTCTTAGGATATCCTTGTGGTCAGAAAGGTTACAAGTTGTATGACATGCAATCTCACAAATTCTTTATTAGTCGTGATGTTAAATTTTGTGAAGATGATTCTCCTTTTTCATCAGTCTCAAACACTTTACCACTTCGTGATTCATCCTACTCAAACATCTATTCTAATCCTATCCCACCTTCTATTCCTTCAGTTTCTATTTCGTCATCTCCTCCACCTTTTATTCTTTCTCCAGCTTGGCATAATGATTATGAGATGTCTTCTGCAGCCAATCATTTAACCTCTAGCTCAAGTCCCAGCACTGGCATCAGGTATCCCCTTCGTTATTACCTTTTATTCTCTCGTTTTTTTCTCCTACTCAACGTGCTTTTCTAGCTCTTGTGACAGTCCAAACAGAACCTAAAACCTATGATGAGGCAGTTGGTGACCCATCATGGCAGCAGGCTATGAATGTTGAAATTGCAGCTTTGGAACGTAATCATACTTGATTTCTCATTCCTCTACCACCTGGCCACAAAGTTATTGGTTGTCATTGGGTGTACAAGATTAAATACAACTCTGATGGTTCTATTGAACGTTATAAAGCTCGACTGGTAGCAAAGGGATATACTCAGGTTGAAGGTATTGATTACAAAAAGACATTTTCTCCTACATCGAAACTTACTACACTTTGTTGCTTACTCACTATTGTTGCTGCTAGAAAATGGTTCCCTCATCAGTTGGATGTTCAAAATGTCTTTCTCCATGGTAATCTAGACGAGAAAGTCTACATGTCTTTACCACCAGGTCTTCGCCGACAGGGGGAGAATACAACATATCAACTACATAAATCTCTTTATGGGTTAAAACAGGCTTCTCGCAATTGGTTCTCCATATTCTCTACCACTATACAAAATGCAGGCTACACTCCGTCCAAAGCAGATTACTCTTTATTTACTAAGAGTAGAGGTACTTCTTTGACTGCAGTTTTTATTATGTTGATGATATTCTGTTGACACGCAATGATCTCAAAGAAAGTCAACATCTCAAGACTAGCATACTCGAGAAATTTCTTATCACAGATTTAAGAAATTTGAAATATTTCTTAGGCATTAATTTTCTCGATCTAGAAAAAGAATTTTTATGTCTCAAAGGAAGTATGCTCTAGACATTCTTCAAGACACAGGTCTTACAGGAGCACGTCCAGAAAAATTTTCTAGGGAGTAAAATCTGAAATTTTCTAGGAAGTATGCTCTTGGTCAAAGACGTCTACTACCATCTGAAAACAACTTGAGATATACAAGCAATAATGCAATTCTGACTTGTGTGGTTGTCGAACTTCGGTCTATTTCTGGGTTCTGCATTTCCTTGGAAATTCAATCATTTCTTGGAAGTCTAAAAAGCAAACCAATGTGTCTAGATCATCAGCAGAAACCGAGTATTGAGCTAAGGCAAATACTTGTTTAGAGTTAACTTGGCTGAGTTACCTTCTTCAAGACTTGGAAAGTTCTGCTGTTCGAACCAGTATTATTGTATTGTGATAATCAAGCAGCATTACATATAGCAGCCAATCCAGTTGTTCACAAGAGTACGAAGTAAATTGAAATAGATTGTCATATAGTTCGAGAAAAGTTACAAGCTAGAATCATCAAACGGTGTTATGTTTCGACTAAAATGCAATTGGCGGATGTTTTTAGACTAAAATGCAATTGGCGGATGTTTTCACTAAAGCTTTGGAAAAACAACAATTAGATTTTTTTGAAAGACAAGTTGGGTGTGATTGACATGCACTCTCCAACTTGAGGGGGAGTATTAAGATATAAAGATATTTTGGGAATATTTATTTTTTTTCCTTGTTTTTAGTACTTGGTTAGTAGTATATTTTATCTCGTTTTCAAGATTTGGTTAGTAGCATATTTTGTATATTTTATCTTATTTTTCAGGATTTGGTCAGTAGTATAATTTATTTTATTTTTAGGAGTTAGTTGGTGGCTTGTATCCTATTTAAAGTGAACATTGATTAAGATTGCATTTTCCATCCCACTTCTGTTTCTCATTCTTAACATGTATGCATATCCCGATCACCATCCATGGTTTAACTCTTTTTTCTAGAAACATCAATGGAGGGCTCTGATATCAATTGATGCAGCAAGTTTAATATTAGGCCAAATTCAAGGCCAAACAAGGGTAGTCCATCTCTAAGAGTTGGAAGAACTCTCTAGAACAATGTTATACTCACCCTAAAATGGTTATTTATTGTAGTACAAGAAAATAAGACAATTAACTAATTAAACATAAAATTCTAATTAAATACTGATTAAGCTAAATTAACAACTATGAACTCAAATATATAAATTATCTAACAATTCTCCTACATCCGTCATTCCGTCAACGCTAATTCTTCATTCCATCAACACTAACCATTCATTTTGAAGACAATATAAGTAGGAAATATACGCAGCCACTGTAATTGTGACGCAAAAAATGAGGACGCTTTAGAGCAACCTTCCCTCTCCAAATAAAGTTGGTAGCTGCTTCAATTTCAAATATTTAAGATTACTTGAGAATCTAAGCATGAGTGATCGATTGAAGGCGTACTGCTTATTGAAATACAGAGGGTTTCTAAAGAAACTTATGCGAATATCAAAAACATTTTTAAATGCACAAAGGATTTATCTTATCAAACTTTCCCACAATCAATCCCACCCCAACCAAGATCAATTTGGTTCTGTTTTAGCAGAACCAGCCATCAACTGGTTTCCACAATCAATGCCAAACAGGTCTTAGAGTTTCTTTCGTAATACACTAAAAATGTCAGAATATACTCTTCCATCAACTTCATCGTCTCGCTTGGGTCTTAAACCATGCATCCAAAGACAGCATGATACATTTATTGGATGTCAATAACTTGAAAGGAAATGTAAGATTCTTAGGATAGATGCTGTTAAAGAAATCTCTTGGGCCTTATGTTTAGAATGAACTGCAATCGATAGAGAAAATGGGAAAGAGATTGGAAGGATATTTTTGGCTTGACCAAGCTTCATTTCTCTTCTTGGTACTCTTTGTCTAATGTCTTCCGTAACTATTTCTCCCTTCGTAATTAATGCTAATTGAGGTTTTTATGCAAACTCTTAGTGGGAGAAAATAGATTTTGTTTGTAGCTAATTATTGTTACCATGAAAAGTGTCTACTATTTCTTATTAAACTCATCCGAAGATAAGACACTCAACCTCTAGGTTGGTATTACTCAAAGGCCATGGGCCTAACGGGGCATAAGGGTTTCTTTCTCCAGATTTCATGAAGTGCATTAAGCATACACGTGTAAAATACAAAAAATAACATGCAGCAATTGCATTTAAATGAAAGACTTACCAAGTAAATCGAATAAAGTAAATGATTCCCAATATGTTCTGTAAGCATGGGATAAATACACCCATCAATGTACCCGATTTGACTTCAGTGGTCTGCATGAAATGTATTGCACGACGAGCATTAAAATGTATAATTCAAAGGTTAAGAAGAATCAATCAACTGAAATGATACATCATTTTAACCAACTAATAATTGCTTACATGTAAAGTGCATAAAAAAAAAATAAAAAAATGAATCCACTGCACAGAAAACTGAAAACACGAGATTTCTCAAACTACTATTTTAGGCATGAGTTTATGTTGCTAGAACACATTGACACCAATTTCAGAAATGAAACAAGTAAAATAAATAGAATAGGCCCCTTTGTTGGAAAATTATCAGCGCCACAAATATCTTATAATTCAACCAGAGCAACAATAATCTAATTCATAGCTGCATCTAGATTTACTATCATAAGCATCTATTAATAGATGTCGAAAAAATTGATCCCGAAGACAAATGAAGCCAAAGTTTCACATTCCCACGCTGACAATGTCCAGACAAAACATAGCAAAGCAATTACAATGTTTTAACTTCCAAAATTCTCGTGAACAAGTAATATCTGTTGGGATGCTTTTATTTCTCCTTTTTAAGTTTGAGGCACTGTTCGTTAGCTTTATCCTGTTTGCTAGTTCGTTAGCTTTAGGCACTAAAGTCACTAGCAGTTGACTAAATGAAGATGGAAGCATTGAAGCAAGCCACACTCACACCTCCCCTTAAGACTTTTTCTTATCCTTAATACCCTCCAATTCCTTTCCAACAAGATGATTAAATAAAAAAATAGATGCCCACTTATCTACTAACCAAATGACAGCCCCTTTCTCTTCCAAATTTTCCCGCAAGAGACCTTTCATGAACTTCTCTAACAAAGCTCCAGCTGTAAAAGTATTTAAAAATACACATAATAAAATGATTCCACAGAGGACAAATTGGATGAGGGTGAGCTTCCCCTCTTCCTTCGACATAGGCTTTCTATCAAGTTTCAAGATGCCTGACACTAAACCTCAAGGATAATATGGTCAGATAGAAAGAAATCTATGATAATGACCATAAAGGAGATCCCCAAGTAAGAAAGGGCAAGAGCAACTTCATAACTCACCAACAGCGACCAACACAAGACCATGGTCTAATCACCAATGACCCCCAACAATGGTTCCACCCCCCCCCCCCCCCCCCCTTATATATATATATATATATATATATATATATATATATATATATTTAGTAAATATTATTTTTACTTTTTTTAATATTTGTGTTTAATTAAAGCAAGTTGTATTTATATGGTTTATGATTTAAAGTTCTATATTTACTAATTTTAATTGAATTATTTAATTTCTAATTATTCTGATGTCATAGTTAGATCTGAACATAATTTTATTATTTTTTTATTTATTAATTTGTTCACAAGANCCCCAAAAAAAATGAGTTTGCTGAGAATATTAGCATAGCAACCACGATAAAAAAGAGAAAAGGATGAGGATCTCACAACAGCTTATTCAAAAAACCTATAGCAACATAGTTATAACATTCTCAGAATCATTCTGGTTCCTTCTTGATTCTTGACTATATCCTCGTTGACTCATTTCCAATAGTTACTTTGTCTAGAGTTTGTGTATCTGCTAACAAACCACCCTGACAACAGGAGATCGTGAAGGGTAAAAACTCTTATCCTTTCCACTGACATCTCAGATAACAGGTACAGACGAGACACTGTGCTAATAGGTCAAAAGACTTACATCCGCATGTGCTGCCACTAATTTCTTTCGGATAAGGAAAATGAAGGTCAATAATCAATTAAGCCTCTCTCGTTCAACAAATACCTTTAAAAAATTCATCTTATGTCCCTACTTTCTTGAAAGAAAGCCATAAAAAAACCATCACAGCTGAAGCTTTACTCCTCCTAAATCCGATAACCACCTAGCCAATTTCCTCGAGGGAGATGATCTCTCTAGCCATTCTTGTGGTTGCCAACCATGCCCCCAAGGCCAAGAATGGTTGGTGAATTAGGTCGTGCGTCTATAGAGATATTTTGTAACCACTCTGACCGAAAACAATGTAAATATCCAAATGGAGAGTAGGTCAAATAATGCGATAATGCAAGTTAAGATAGTTTACCTTTGGCAATCCTTGAGTGATAGAAATGTTCTCACCATCTCGAGGACTAGTAGGTGCTTGAATTTGTTCCCCCATCATACTAATAATACAACAAACATACTAGAAGTGTTACACAAAATTTAGACTGGCTAATTGAACAAATATAAGTTCTAAAAGAAAATTGCACCATATAGAAAGAGACAATGGCTGGCGATAGTTTTGTGGGTTGCGTCCACTTGATTCCATGCCAAAACTCATCTAATAGATGTATTCAATAAATCTAAGGAAGTTGCTGGCAAACTGCACAGACTAGATACAAAGAAAAAAACATTGTACCTCTTAAGGCCAAGAATATTGACAAGAGAATCAAAACCAAAAAACTCCAGCTTGGATTCTCGCTGGGGGCCATCAACTTCAATACGAGTAGGAGAATTCCCATCTGTTTCAGTGCCCGTCTGAGAATCCACTTTTACATTCCTGCCATAGAAGCAAGAGATCTTAAGCACTCCAAATTTCAACATACAATCTCAAGTCTCCAGAACTTGATCAAAGCAAGCAAAAATGCAGCTCAACATACACAAATTACTGCGTCTAAACCACAAAATCTAAGACCCTTCTTCAAAATTTATAGGTCAAAGATATAACATTCATAATAACGATCAAGACACAACGCCCTTCCTTTTCCCCAAATTAAACAATCGCACCTCCTTAAATCCCAACACAAAATTCACAACAAGTAAAGAATAGTACAACAGTAATCACAAGACCGAAGTAGAAGATAAAACAGATTACTTCAGAGAAATGGGGGGAACGGAGGACGAAGAAGATGATGCCCCCGGATCCATAGAAGACATTTCAAGAACAGCACGATCATGAGCTTCCACAGGTCGGTACTTCCTTCCCCTCTGCCCATGAAACTCCTCTTCCCCGCTCTCAATATCACCATTGTCCATTTCAGAACAGCTCAATATCAAATTCCAGCTTGGGTTCCGGCCGTTTCCTGAGATACCAGATCCAAGAAGAAAACCGAAAACGAATCCCGAATCCGATTGAGAGCGAGCGTATATAGGAAGCAAGATCCCGACCAAAAAAAATGAAAAGAAAATCAGAGAAGAAAATGGGGAAGGGAGAAATTTATGGTTAATTTAAATCTCCCGAAGAAACTGTTTTGAATGTGGAAAAAACGACTAGAATAATACTAAATTTTGTGTTTTGAGTTTTGGTCAATAAATTAAAATGTTTAGTGAAAAATTTTGGGTTAGCTGACTTCTTTTTTTTTTTTTCATGTTTTATTATATATATATATATTTTATATATATATATATATATATATATATATATATATATATATATATATATATATATATATT
>NC_036657.1:3270437-3276023 GCF_002806865.2 Cucurbita pepo subsp. pepo | reverse complement strand
TATATATATATATATATATATATATATATATATATATATATATATATATATATATATTTAGTAAATATTATTTTTACTTTTTTTAATATTTGTGTTTAATTAAAGCAAGTTGTATTTATATGGTTTATGATTTAAAGTTCTATATTTACTAATTTTAATTGAATTATTTAATTTCTAATTATTCTGATGTCATAGTTAGATCTGAACATAATTTTATTATTTTTTTATTTATTAATTTGTTCACAAGAAAATATAATTTAGTCTAAGTAAATTTTTTTGTATCTCGAGTAAATATTAGCTTCTATCTTATTTTCAATTTTGAGTAACAACTTTTTTTAATTTTATTTATTTATTTGCATGTTTCCTCACTCGATTAAAAGTTGAATATAAAATTTTGGTATGAATTAAACTAATTTATAAATTCTCTTGAATTAATATAAAATCGTCTTTATATTTATTAAAACAATTCAATAAATTAAATCATATTAAGAGTTCGATTTGATATGTTATACTATGATTAAAATTAAATAACTTTATAATTATTAAAATAATTCATATTAAGAATTCGATTTGATATGTTATACAGTGAACATTAAACTACTTGATCAAATATTTTAATTTGTTATTTATACTATCTTTATATATAATTTCATATTATATAAATATGTGTTTCACTTAATGCATGTCTCATCTATATATATATATCTTTATACGCATAAAATCACAATAAGTATATACTATTGGTTGTATTTTTGTGCTTTTTTGTGCATATATATTGTATAAAAGCAATAATATAATTCAGAATTGTGTCGCATTTTGGTTCAATATATTGAATTAATATATTTAATTTACAAATTACGTGCAAAACTTGCATTCAACATAAAGTGAAACTTAGTTGAAGATTAAAGAAAACTTTATTTAATTTAAGGACTTGAATTTTCTTTAAAATGTAATTCAATTCGAGTGAACAAAAATATAATAAACTTGGATTTTTTAAATAATAAAAAAAAATACTTTTTATCATTAGTTTAAATGGAAATGATAATAGTTAATGGTTAAAAATATTTTTTTAATTTTATTTTTTAAGGTTTCATTAATACACATAATTAAAAAAGAAAAACTAAAAATAGCACATTTTATTTATAAAAAAAATCAAGAATACTTTTAAGCATTTAAAAAAAAAATTAAAATTAAAGGGTATTAATAATTTTTTTCTTAAAGTTTAAGATATTTTTTAAATATTATTAAAAGTTTAAATATATTTTTAAAAATAAAATATTAATAGTGTGTATTTTTTAATTTATTTTTAAAAAATTAAGAATATTTTGTTTTAAGATAAAAGTATTTTTATTAATTTAGAAGGAAGGCACGGCAAGGGAGACGTGGAACTTACAAGTGAGTTTAGCCCATTAACTTGCTTCCGGCCCATTACATTAACACCTCGTTACGGCCCAAACAACTTCCAGTCTTATTTTTATTTTTATTTTATTTTTGTTAAAATTTAATTTTAGTTTTTTTTTTTTTTTTNTTTTTTTTTTTTTTTTTTTGTTAAAATTAAATTTTAGTATTTTAATCTCATTTATATAATTTTGTGTTTGATAGGTTATTTAATAAACCATACTTATTCGTAATATATGTGACATTAATAACTAAAATTTCATCGAGCTCAAATATCAAACATTCACAAGTCAAAACGCATCATTAACATTAGTTACAAAAGTCAAATATTCTTAATATTCATAATAATTTAAAAAGTAGGGTTGGTCGGATTGACCGGACCAAAAAAATGCTAACATGTGAATCGATCCAAATTTTCGATTTTCAAAAAAATCAACCCAATCCGAATAGAATATTTTTTAACCCAATTCAACTTTTATGATTTGGGTTAGATTGGTCGAGATCTCGAAACATATGAATACCTACTTTTTTTAGCTAACAAAAATGAAAAATTAAATTATCGACCCGATACTTAGTATTTTATTTATCGAATTATATTTATAGTGATATAATTTTAGTAGAAAGGGTGTGAATAGGGTGTGGCATGCCACCTTTATATGTCTTCATAATAACATCCACATGCAAACTCATAGAATGCTTCTGAAACATTTCATTTTAAATTAATTATTACGGGACATTATTATTATTATTTTTTACAGACTTTTACAAAAATGCCCTTTTACATATTCTTTTAGTTTAAAGTTTCGAGTACCACTTAAAGACACTTTAAGGAGATTGAGGTAAAACTGACACGTTCACTTCCCCTTCTTTTCGGTTCCTACCAAAGAAAAGTTTGGTTATTCTCGTGGCTTTGATCTGGGTTTTTCCAAAAGATTTCATACCAATGGAGTTAGCATTCCTCACTTATAAATCCATGATCATTCCCTAAATTAGTCGATGTGAGACTTCCATCATCCAACATAAACAACCCGACAATTCATTAGGTTGGGTTGTGAACCCTATTCTATGGGTGTTAATGTAAGTCGATAACTCGATCAATTTGGACTATCTACCCCAAATCATAAAAGTTGAGTTGGGTTAGATTATTTTTCGAGTTTGGATTGGGTTAAATTTTTTTAAAATTGAAACATTCAATTCGATTTGAGAGTTACTTCTTTTTTTTTTTATCGGACCAACCCAAAATAAGGTTACAATCTAATTTTATCGTACCTTTAAAAACATAAATTAAGAATATTTTAAATGTATAAATATGATTTTTTTTATAAATAATTCAACTCGACAACCCAATCCAACCCAGTTCGAATAGAGAGAATTGAATTGGAGAGTGAAATCTATGCGAGTTACTTTTAGTTACCAACCTAATGAACTCGAAATTTCGAGTTAGTTGAAATTTGTCTTCAACGCAACTTGTATACAATCCTATCAATCATTTTATTTATCTTTAAAATTTAATTTGTGATAGTTTAAACGGTGTAATAATTTAATATCTACTGGAGGTATAAAATAGAAAAAAAAAATTAAATTTAACAAAATTAAAACACTGCATTATTATTATTATTATTATTATTATTATTATTATTATTATTATTATTTGAACTTTGCATGAAATAAAGTAGTATTTGATCAATTTTAATTTTAAATTAGAAAATAAAAAGACAAAATAATTTTTAAAAATATAGAATTTTAAGAAACATAAACACTATACCCATAAATAAATTTAAATAAAAAGTCTATAAAAAATTGTTTATTTTTTATTTTATTTTTATTTTTTTGTCGAAAGGTATAATTAAAACAAACCGGTACTTTTTGATAATTTAACCGAATATAATTTTGCATTTGAAAGTTGAAGCAGAATCAAACGAATTTTGGACCAATCCCCCTTTTGAAACAGAACCGCCATTGATGATGGCTTATGAGTAATGGAGCTTTCCAGTCCATTTCATTGGATACTTCTCGCTTCTCGATCTTCGAGCTTATTAAGTAATCTGTAGAAAGGACGAACAGATAAAGCGGACACTCTCCTTGAGGTACTCGCAAGCTTCTATTTCAATATTACTGAAAATTTCCTGTTCTGTTTGACGATTTCTCGGAAACCATCAATGGCTGTCGGATTACCACTTTACGGTTGTTGTTCTTCTGGGTAGGATGGGGGGAGTGGATTCTGCAGCTGACAGTTTCTGAATGTCAGAGCGACTGTTCTAATGCTACTTTTCAAACATTTAATCAATTAAAAAGAGAAGGAACTTCTGCGAGACTGTTCTTAGACGTTTCTTTTTTATTGATTTGTTTGTTTGGTTGTGAGTTCAACGAGATTTTGAAGCTCTATGGTTTTGGTTTCTTTTCTTGTTTTGTTTTTTTGTGAGTCCTTGGGCCAATCAAATGCTGTAAATCGCAATGCACTGGTTTGAGCATAGAAGATTCGAGTGGAACCGTCAGAGGATCGTCCTGTTTCTGTGATATTGTTCTTCTTTTCATGGATCATAATTTGGGCAGTTGGAGTATCGCTGATTGTGAAATTTTTGTAATGAACATTGGATTTTAAGCCTTTTGTTTGAGTTTTCGAATCACCTAAACGTGAAAGAGGAAGATTCTTTGGGGAAGTTGAGTGATTCAGACAATGTCGAAGGTATTGATGAGGAGTTCTTGGTTTTGGGTTTCTCCCTAATGATTGTGCTGCTTGAGTTTCGTTCAATTGGGTCTACCACTTCTGCTGCGTTCGTGCTTAGAACTCTATAACAGATATCATTTATTTGTCTCCCATTTGGTGAAATGGGTTGCGCTGCTTCAAGTATTGATGAGGAGGAGAGAGTGAAGGCTTGTAAGGAGAGGAAGAAGCTAATGAAACAATTAATAGGGTCAAGGAAAGAATTTGCAGATACCCTGCTAGCTTACTTGAGGGCATTGAAGAATACAGGTGCAACCCTTAGACAATTTACTGAGTCTGAAACTTTGGAGCTTGAAGGTACTATTTATGGCTTGGCATCGCCTCCATCACCGCCTCCTCCGTTGCCGCCTTCTCCGCCCCCACCACCGCCTCTTAGCCCTGATTTGAGAAAGCATGGAGCTGAAGATGCCCAAGAAGGAAGCATTGTTATCGATGAGGAGGAGGATGATCATAGCTCATCACCTCCAATTTTGAGCTCATCTTGGGAGTATTGGGATCCTTTTGAGCTCTCTGCTGTACATGAACAAAAGAAGAGTGAAATTGTGGGGCCAGTTGAAGAGGAAAATTGGGCAGAAACTAGGAGTGAATTTGAGGAAGAGGATAAGAAGGAAGAAACTGTAGAAGATGTCGTGAATCCAGTAGCTAAGAGTCTAGAGCAAAGGGAATTGGTAAGCTGTATTTCTTCTACGAGTAGCTTGCATATGAAGGTCGCAACAGACATGGGCATGATATCATGGAAAAGAAAGAAAACCTTGGGAGCCGTGGTCAAGGAACTCGATGAGTATTTTCTTAAAGCATCAGGTGGTATAAAGGAAATAGCTGTTCTCATTGATATCAGCGCTGGAAATGATTTTCCCCCACTTCATTTCAGGGAAAGCAAGAGTAAATACACTCTTTATTTATCAACTTCTTTGCCCCCTTTGTGCAGTTTATCTCATTTTTTACTTTCATACTTGAAGTTCTTAGAAATTGTTGAAAATTATCCATTTTTTCCCAAAAAATCTTCAAATGGTTTGGTTTTATTTCTTCCCTATGGTTATGGCATCAAGAACCTAGACACAAAATTGTAAGTTTGAGATTTTATCAGATATTTTATACATTTCAAGAACCTAAGCATTTATTAGATACTTGTTTAAGTTGAGAGACTTATTGGACACATCTCTAAAAGTTTAAAAACCACACATGTAGCTTAATATGATCTTTCATAGTGTATATGCACCAGAAGCCATGCTTGTTCTTTTTGGGTAAATCCATGTCAGTCTCAGAGAAATTCAGATGGAAATCCTCTGAGACTTATTATGCTAGTGAAATTAAGTCGACAATCTCGAGCTGCCCTGTCTTAAGACGACTGGACGATTATTTTGTTCATCTTTAACTTCATTTTTTCATTATTTTGTAATTTTCTCTGTATGATCTAGAAGTTTGTCTGTTGGTTAAAAAAAGAAAAAAAAAAAAAAAAAAAA